>NC_073398.1:5154849-5187832 GCF_028641065.1 Leucoraja erinaceus
TTCCTTTTCTCCAGAGATGCTGCCTGACCCGCCGAGTTACTCCAGCATTTTGTGTCTATCTTCGGTGTAAACCAGCAGCTGCTGTTCCTTCCTGCACTTGGATGGGAAAGGTTTAGAACAAGGGGTCACAGTTTAAGGATAAGAGGGAAATCTTTTAGGACCGAGATGAGGAAAACATTTTTCACACAGAGAGTGGTGAATCTCTGGAATTCTCTCCCGCAGAAGGTAGTTGAGGCCAGTTCATTGACTATATTTAAGAGGGAGTTAGATGTGGTCCTTGTGGCTAAAGGGATCAGGGGGTATGGTGAGAAGGGAGGTACAGGATACTGAGTTGGATGATCAGCCATGATCATATTGAATGGCGGTGCAGGCTCGAAGGGCCGAATGGCCTACTCCTGCACCTATTTTCTATGTTTCTAAGTTTAGTGGGCTATGGGCTAAACGCGGGCAGGTGAGTAGATGGGGCATCATGGTCAGTGTGGGCCAAAGGGCTTGTTAACGTGCTGTATGACTCCTTGACTATTATGGGAATGATCCCGTGGATGATTGTGTTAACATTTGAGAAGTGTTTGAAGGTTCTGGGCTTCAGAAGGATAAGGCAGGATCTCATTGAAACCAATAGACAATAGACAATAGGTGCAGGAGTAGGCCATTCGGCCCTTCGAGGCAGCACCGCCATTCAATGTGATCATGGCTGATCATCCTCAATCAGTACCCCGTTCCTGCCTTCTCCCCATATACCCTGACTTCAAGAGAGAGCTAGATAGGGCTTAAAAATAAGGGAGTCGGGATATGTGATAAAGTTACCCCTCAGGTTTCTAGTAAAGCATTTCCTCCTCACCTTAAACCTATGTCCTCTGATTTCTCGATTCTCCTACTCTGGGCAAGAGACTCTGTGCATCTACCCGATCTATTCTACTCATGATTTTGTATACCTCTATAAGATCACCTCTCATCCTCCTGAGCTCCAAGGAATAGAGTCCCAGCCTGCTCAACCTCTCCCTATAGCTCAGGCCCTCGAGTCCTGGCAACATCCTTGTAAATCTTCTCTGCACCCTTTCCAGCTTGACGACATCTTTCCTATAACATGGCCTACCAACTTCTATACTCCTATTGGTGAGAATGGAATGAACTGACAGCCCTTTCAAGTGCTTGTTTCCATTATTGCCTGGATTGACCTCTTTATACACCGGAGGATTGTATTATCCCACCAAGCTACAGATGAACAGATTACTTTCCACACTTTCTTGCCTTTTGACTGCCTTTGTGTATTGAATTGATTGAAAGATACAGCATGGAAACAGGCCCTGCGACTCACCGAGGTTCTGCGAGAGAAGGGAGAGAGAGAGGGGGGAGGAGGGGGAGGGAGAGGGGGAGGGGAGGGGGGGGGGGGGAGAGAGGGGGGGGAGGGGGGGGGGGGGGGGGAGGGGGGAGAGAGGGGGAGGTGAGAGGGAGAGAAGGAGGGGGGGGGGGAGGGGGGAGGGAGAAGGGAGGGAAGGAAGGAGGGGGGGGGGGGGAGGAGGGGAGGAGGGGGGGAGAGGGGGGGGAGAGCGGGGGGAGGGGAGGGGGAAGGGGAGAGAGAGGGGGGGGAGAGAGGAGAGAGGGGGAGGAGAGCGGGGGAGGGGGGGGAGAGGGGGGGGGGGGGGAGGGGGGGGGGGGGCGGGGAGGGGGGGGGGGGAGGGGGGGGGAGAGAGGGGGAGAGAAGGAGAGAGGGAGGGAGGAGGGGGAGAGAGGGGGGAGAGGGGGGAGGGGGGGGAGAGAGAGAGGGGGGGGAGAGGGAGGGGGGAGGAGGAGGGGGGGGGGAGAAGCGGGGGAGAAGGGGGAGGGAGAAGGAGCGGGCATTTAACCTACCGGTCGGTTTTCCTTGGTCCTGAAAACTCCAGTGAGCCAATCAAAATGCCCGGTCAGCGAAGGAGATTGCCTACAGCTGCCCTCGACTGCCTGTAACTACATACATAGCGACCCCACTCCACTGCACCACGAGTTCAAAAGAACCATGCTGACCAATTTTTACTTGCGGAAACATTTTCAACATGCCGCAGCAGGTCGCCACAGTGGGACAGCCCCTTGAGGCAGCAAATCTACCGCTGCAGCAACGTGACTTCTATTGAGTAATTAATGAAACGATCTTGGCACTGACAGAATAACCAGATGGAGCTTCATTTTTCAGCTCAAGAACTGCACAAAACAATTTTACTAATTGACACACACTATTGAAAACAGTAATCCAAATGTCTTTTCCACTCCGCATGTCTGTGATGAAATCAGATCGTGCCTTCCTTCCCACTGCTGTATTTGAATGGTACACAATGCAGTCATTCTTTGGCAATCCTCCTACATTTTGTGCGTGTTTAGGCCAAAGTTATCCACAGTACAACATCATTGCACTCTCTGAGGATGAGTCACTCTTTCCAGCTCTTTTTAATCCACCACAGACTGTACACTTTAGACTTTAGAGATACAGCGCCGAAACTGGCCCTTCAGCCCATCGAGTCCACGCCGACCAGTGATCACCCTGCACACTAACCTACACACACTAGGACCAAATTTACAATTTTTACCAAAACCAATTAACCTACTGACCGAGGGTCAATCTACAATTTTTAGCGAAGCCAATTGAACTACAAACCTGCGCATCTTTGGAGTGTGGGAGGAAACCAGAGCACCTGGAGAAAACCCACACAGACACAAGGAAAACATACAAACTCCGTACAGTCAGCACCCATTAGTCAGGATTGAACCCGGGTCTTTGGCGCCGTAAGGCAGCAGCTCTACCGCTGTACCACCGTGCCTCCAAATTTGGAGATACAACGTGGAAACGGCCCTTCAGCCCACCAGGCTCGTGCTGTCCAGGAATCATCCCGTACACTAATCTACACTCACTGTGGTCAATTTTACAACTTGCCCTTCGGCCCATCGAATCTGCTCCTCCATTAATCATTTTCCCCTCTCACTCCCATTCTCCTGCCCTCTCCTGCAACCTTTGCTTCTTGAAAAGCTTTCCCGACAGCTCAGGCCTTAAAGTCTGGGAAACATTAATGTAAATCTTCTTTGAACTCTTTCCAGCTTAATGGCATCCTAACTAAGTGATCAAAACTGAACACAATATCTCAAATGCGGCCTCAATTATGCTATTAATTTTTGAATAAAATTAATTGATTTTAATTAATTAGTAAATAATGAGTTAATTCTGATTGATTAATTAAGCAGCAACTACTGGTGTGCCACCCTATCAAGAACTCCATCAATAACATTTTTAGAACATGAAGAAAGACTGGATAGACTCGGCTTGTACTCGCTAGAATTTAGAAGATTGAGGGGGGGATCTTATTGAAACTTACAAAATTCTTAAGGGGTTGGACAGGCTAGATGCAGGAAGATTGTTCCCGATGTTGGGGAAGTCCAGAACAAGGGGTCACAGTTTAAGGATAAAGGGGGAAATCTTTTAGGACCGAGATGAGGAAAACATTTTTCACACAGAGAGTGGTGAATCTGTGGAACTCTCTGCCACAGAAGGTAGTTGAGGCCAGTTCATTGACTATATTTAAGAGGGAGTTAGATGTGGCCCTTGTGGCTAAAGGGATCAGGGGGTATGGAGAGAAGGCAGGTACAGGATACCGAGTTGGATGATCAGCCATGATCATATGAATGGTGGTGCAGGCTCGAAGGGCCGAATGGCCTACTCCTGCACCTAGTTTCTATGTTTCTATGTTTGTATACAGGGCTGGTACACAGGACATAAAGTGCTGGAGTAACTCAGCGGGTCAGACAACATACATGGGCAACGTTTGAGGTTGTGACCCTTCTTCCAAACTGAGTTACAGTGGGGTCGGCACAGTGTCACAGTTGCTGCCTCACAGCGAACACAGAGACCCGGGCTCGATCCTGACGTCATGTGCTGTCTGTGTGGAGTTTGTACGTTCTCACTGCGATCACGTGGGTTTCTTGCGGCTCCTCCCACGTCCCACAGACAAGGATGTTTGCAGGCCAATTGCTTCTGTAAAGTGCCTCCTAATTTGCAGGATGCATAAGTGGAATGACACAGAGGTAGTGTGAGGGGTGATTGATGGTCGCGTGGACCCAGCTGGGCTGAAGAGCCTGTTTCCACTCTGTGTCTCCAAAACTACATGTTGTCTGACCTGCCGAGTTACTCAAGATTCCAGCATCTCTGCGAATCCTTGTATGTGCCTCTAGTGTATGTGCATGGTGTTTGCCCTTGTGGCTCTCTTCATTTAATATGATCTCTTTACTCATCAGGAAGTGGAAGATCTTCTCTTGGCTAAGATGAAGGAACTACATTGCAGAATGGGGGCCAATATGCCATCCCTGCAAGGCGACATTGCAAGCTTTAAATGCATGCTTGAGGCAGAGGAACGAAGGTGAGTATTTACAGATGACGCACCAGTCTGAACATAGAACATAGAACAGGGCGGCACGGTGGCGCAGCGGTAGAGTTGCTGCCTTACGGCTCTAGAGACCCGCGTTCGAGCCTGACTCCCCGCCACCTGCGTTGGATTTCGGCAAGTGTTCCATTTTCCTCCCACATTCCAAAGACGTGCCAGTTTGTAGGCCAATTGATTTGGTAAAATTGCCAATTCTCCCTAGTGTGTGTGTGTGTCCCTAATGTGCAGGGATCGCTGGTCGGCACGGACTCGGTGGGCTGAAGGGCGTGTTTCTGCTCTCTATCTCCAAACTCTAAACCAAACAGTACAGCACAGGGATAGGCCCTTCGACCTGTGTTGAAGCCAAGCCCAACTCTTATCAGCCTGCGCTTAACCCGTATCCCTCCGTTCCCTGCATGTCCATGTTGCTATCCAAAGATTTCCTCAATGCCACTATTACATCAGCATCAACCACGACTGTGTTCCAGGCACTCACTACTCTCATTCTAAGGAACATGCCCTGCAAACCTTCTTCAAACTCTGCCCCTCTCACCTAAAAGATATGTCCTCTAGTATTTGATTTGTGCATCCTCGGAAAAAGGTTCTGACTGTCCACCCTATCTATGCCTCACAGTTTTATAGTCTTCTATCAAGTCTTCCCGCAACCTCTGACATTCCAGAGAAAGCAATCCATGTCTGTCCAACCTTTCTCTGTAGCTAATACCAAAGATCCTATAGCGGAGCAAGATAGACCACTCCTGCTAAATGCAATGGGCTGACGTGTAATACGCAACGGAGCGGAACGTGGGCCTTTTTTTCATCCATTTCAGTAACCTGACCCGACTCGCAGTGTAATCAACGTTGCGGGGGAACAGTTTGTGTTAATATATTATAATTCTGAAAATGAGGAGAAGATTTTTCCCAAAGAACTTTGATTTTTACGAGGATGTTCCCGTAACCGGCTTCCGTCTCCGCACTAGTATCTTTGCTCCGCTACGGGATCTTTGGTGCGGAGACGGAAGCCGGTTACGGCAATGGGGCCGAAAATTACCCATGAATCTGCCCATGACTGTATTACGACTTTTTTGTCAGGTAATCTATCTTGCTCGCTGTAGGATCTTTGGCGAATACCCCCTAATTCAGGCATCGTTATGGTGCCTGCACCCTTTCCTGTGTTGGGTTGACCAGAAGCGCCCACAACACTCCAGGTGCAGCATAAACAATGTTGAGCTGCACCATGGCGTCTTTTATTTTAAGTTCAGTTTAGAGATACAGCGTGGCAACAGGCCCTTTGGCCCACCGAGTCCATGCTGCCCAGCGATCGCCCATACACCAGCACTATCCTACACACTAGGGACAATTTACAACCGTCATCGAAGGCCATTAACCTACAAACCTGCACGTCTTTGGAGTGTGGGAGGAAACCGGAGCACCCGGGGAAAACCCACCTGGTCACGGGGAGAAGGTACAAACTCCGTTTAGGATTGAACCCGGGTGTCTGACGCTGTTAGGCAGCGACTCTACCGCTGCGCCACCGTGCCGCCATCATTGACTTTTGTACTTAATGCCACGACCAAAGAAGACGGGCATACCATCTGCCCTCTTGATCACTCAATATAAATCACTATCTCCATTGTGATAGCGTTATACAGAGTCATAGAGTGATACAGTGTGGAAACAGGCCGTTCAGCCCAACGCCCACACCGGCCAACATGTCCCAGCTACACTCGTCCCACCTGCCCGCGCTTGGTCCATATCCCCCTAAACCTGTCCTAATCATGTACCTGTTCAACTTTTTCTTAAATGTCCGTGCTTCAACTACCTCCTCCGGCAGCTCATTCCATACACCCACCACCCTTTGTGTGAAAAGGTAACTCCTTTTCAAAAGATTCCTATTCAATCTTTTCCCCTTCACCTGAAACCTATGTCCTCTGGTTATCGATTCACCTACTCTGGGCAAGTGCGTCTACCCGTTCTATTCCTCTCGTGATTTTATACACCTCTATAAGATCACCCCTCATCCTCCTGCGCTCCAAGGAATAGAGTCCAAGCTTACTCAACCTCTCCCTGTAGCTCAGACCCTCGAGTCCCGGCAACATCCTTGTAAATCTTCTCTGTTAGCTGTGGACGGTCTCTCATGTTATTTTGCACCACCATCACACCTTAGCTGCCGTGAGGCCATGTGCACCACACACTCCATTAGTAGAACCTCTTAACCCCTCCAACCCAATGGGGTATCAACTTCAATAGCTCAACAGTGGCACAGTTGGTCGTGCTGCTGCCCCACAGCACCAGAGACCCAGGTTCGAGCCTGACCTCGGGTGCTGCCTGTGTGTGTGGAGTTTAGGCGTTCCCCCTGTGACAGCGTGGGTTTTCTCCGGATGCTCCGGTTTCCTCCCACATCCCAAAGACGTGCGGGTTTGTAGGTTAATTGACTTCAGTAAAACTGTAAATTGTCCCTAGTGTGTGTAGGATAGTGTTAGTGTGCGGGGATCGCTGGTCGGCGCGGAACGTTGGGTTGTAAGTTGCCCAAGTAAATATTAGGTGCTGTCTGAACACCTTCGCTCAGACCCCTTCCCATTCCCACACTGATCTTTCTGTCCTGGACCTCCTCCACTGTCCAAGTGAGACCACACACAAATTGGAGGAACAGCACCTCATATTTCGCCTGGGCAGCTTGCACCCCAGCGGTATGAACATCGATCTCGCTTGTTAGTTTCATGTAACCATTGGGGTCATTCACCCCGCTAGTCGCCCCACTACACCACTGTCCGCATCCTCGTATTCCTCTCGTTATCAACTTGCCCACAGTGACCAATGTGTCCCGTCTACACTAGTCCCACCTGCCTGCGTTTGCTCTATACCCCTCTGAACATGCCCTCACCACGCACCATTCTAAATATTTTTTAAACGTTGCAATAGTCCCAGCCTCAACCACCTCCTCTGGCAGCTCGTTCCATACACCTACTGCGTGAAATAGTTACTCCTCAGGTTCCTATTCATTCTGGGCAAGATTAAATACCTGATCTATACCTCTCGTGATTTTATACACCTCTATAAGATCACACCTCATCCTCCTGTGCTCCAAGGAATAGAATCCCACAAAGCCTGCTCAACCTCTCCCTGTAACTCAGACCCTCTAGTCCTGGCAACATCATAGTAAACCTTCTCTGCGCCCTTTCAAGCTTGACAATATCTTTCCTCTAACATGGTGCCCAGAACTCTAAATGCGGTCTCACCAACGTCGTATACAACTGCAATGTGAGTTCCCAACTTCTATACTAAATACTCTGACTGATGAAGGCCAAAGTGCCAAAGGCCTTTTTGACCACCTTATCTACCTGCAACACCATTTCCAATGAACTATGCACCTGGTGTCCAGTAACAACATAGCGGGTATGAGTACAATGAAGGCACACACACACACATACAACACATAGAGAAATGCCAGGGTGCAGAATACAGTGTCACAGCATTGTGGCGTTATTAGCTACAGAGAAGGTTCGGATTGAAAAGAAGTGCAAGACCTGTGATGAGATGGGTTGGAAGAGCAGAGCAGCACGGTGTCTCAGCAATAGAGTTGCCGCCTTTTACAGCACCAGAGACCCGGGTTCGATCCTGACCATGTGTGCTGTCTGTACGGAGTTTGCACGTTCTCCCCGTGGCCTGCACGTGTTTTCTCCAAGATCGTCGGTTTCCGCCCACACTCCAAAGACGTACGGGCTTGTAGGTTAATCGGCTTTGGTAAATTGTCCCTATTGTGTGCAGGATAGTGCTGGTGTGTGTGGATCGCTGGTCGGCGCGGACTTGGTGGGCTGAAGGGCCTGACTCCACGCTGTATCTCTAAACTAAGACTGTTGAGCAGTCTGGTCACAGCAAGGAAGAAGTTATTCCTGGAACCTGCTATCTAGCTCTTTGTGTATCTGTCAATACTGGGAGCTAATCTCAAGACTGGTGTACGTATGTTTGTTATCCTCCCAGTGTCTCCATTAGCTACGAGAGTTGGAATCCATCAGAGAATGACAAGCAGTTAATCTGAGGGAGAGGGAGTGTTGTAGACTCACCTGAGCAGCTCTGAAATTCAAAAACCCTATAGAAACAAAGACCTGTAGATGCACCATCTTCCTGTTCTTCTCCACAACTGCACTCTCCCTCCATCTCCCACCGGATCACCTACAAAATCCTGATCCTCACCTACAAAGCCCTCCACCATCTGCCCCCCCCCCCCCCCCCCCCCCCCCCCCCCCCCCCCCATATCTCACTGACCTCCTCTCCCCCTACCAACCCTCACGGTCCCTCAGATCCCACATCAGCCGGTCTCCTCTCCATCCACAAGTCCAACCTCCGCAGTTTTGGGGACAGAGCCTTTTCCAGGGCAGCTCCCAGGCTCTGGAACTCCCTTCCCCAACTGATCCACAATTCCGTGTCCCTCACCATCTTCCAGTCCGGCCTCAAGACCCATCTCTTCACCTCTGCCTATCCTTAGCCCCACGTGCCGTCCCTTTTCATCTGTGCATTAATTGCCTCATATTGTGTTTTGTATTGTATTCTGTATTTACTTTGTGTACTAGTCATGTCTCTACTATTTATTTCATTCCCCTTGCATGTTTTTCCTCTACCTGCTAAATTTTTGTAAGGTGTCCTTGAGACTCTTGAAAGGCGCCCATAAATAAAATTTATTATTATTATTATTATTCTCTCTCTCGCTCTCTCCCTCTCTGTCTCTGTCTCTCTCTCTCTCTCCCTCTCTCTCTCTCTCTCTCTTTCTGTCTCTCTCTCTCTCTCCTCTCTCTCTCTCTCTCTCTCTCTCTCTCTTTCTCCCTCTCTCTCTCTCTCTCTCTCTTGTGGGTGGGATATTAGTGTGGGGGTGATTCCGGGTCACCAATGTACCTGTCCCCTTTCCCTTCTCTCCCTCCCTCTCACAGTGTGAATCTCTGTAAAGGTTGGTTGGCGTAGAGCAGTAGATGCAACGTGTCGGGCTGCAGAGAGGAAGGGGGTGGTTGATACTCGTGCCAAACCAGTGCCGATTGTGTTCTCTGTATTGTGCAGGTTGAACAGCTCGATGGTTTGCTGCAAGAGGAGTTCTCCATGCAAGCCCAGCCTGCCTTGCCCACGGACACCCTGCCCTTCGACCAACCAGTCAGCGCCGCGCCGGGGGTCTACCTCGTCCTGCTGCCCCCCCGTCAACCTGCGGCCCTGCCCCCCTCCCTGCCCCATGCCCACCCCCTTCAAGCCCGTGCAGAGGGCCCTGCCCCCCCCCCCCTCTGCCCCCCCCCTCCCTGCCCCCCTCCCAGCTGGACGCCCCCTACCCCCCAGTGCTGCCCCCCTCCTCCGCCCTCAGCACCCGCCTGCCAGCCTACCAACCCCCCTGCCCACCCCCCCACTCCCTGGTGGCCTGCCTGGCCGGCATGAGACCCCCCTGCCCCCCCAGCTGCTCCCTGCCCCCCAGCCGCATGGGCTGCTCTGTCGGCCGGCCCATGACCCCCACCTGCCTCCCCACGGCCCGCATGGGCTGCCCCTCCACCTCCCCCCTTGCCCTGTACACCACCATGCTCCAGGCCCGGTGTCCCTCCACACCGCCCCTCACCTGCCCCCCTGCCAACCCCATGCCGAGCTGCAACCCCCCGCCACCCCGCCCTTGCTCCGTGGCCAGTCCCTACCCAAAGCCCTGCCCCCCCACCGAAATGCCAAGGTTTAAACATGACCATTGTATGGGTAAGATGATGAAGACTTAATTCTCCTCTACTCTGGAATAGACATGTGTGATGTCAAATATGAAGTCTATTTTTTCTTTGTCTTTGGGCTGTCTATTTTCCTTTCCGAGGCACCCGATATGTAAGTGATCCTAGAGGTGAATTGAAAGCCCGCGTGGCCTTTAGCGGCCATCTTCTCGCTTGGTTTCATGCCCGTTGATAACTTCCATGGTATCTGGGCAATGTTGGCTTTCCCATGCGATCTTGGGTCACCAAGCTCCCTTGGAAAAGCACCGCTGGTCTTCCCGCCGAGACCGTACTTCGGGAAGCTCCTGGCCTGGGTGGGTTTGCACCGCGAGCGGGTACAACGCGCGAGGGGACGGTCTACCGTGTATGTGTACAGAGGGCGCTGAGATCAGATGCGACCGAGTGCCCACAGCATCTGCCCTTGCCATCGCAGCAGAGGTCCCGAGCCCTGGGTAAGAGCTCTGGTCAACGGCAGTGGCCAAACCCCCTCGTCACATCAACCCCCTGTGGTACAAGTTCATCCAACCCATTCCCACCGGCGTAGTAAGCCAGGTCCCCATGCACTCCAACACCACCCCCCCCCACGCACCACACTAGTACATCCGGCAGTCAGGGATATTGAGAACCAGTCAACGTAACGTGCAAATGGGATGAACCACCATCAAATGGAGGGGAGTTGGGAGCAGGCTCTTCTTGTCCTGACGGTTCCTCTCGTTGACGGATGACGCAAACCCCCAAAGGTCGTGAACGCAGCACGAGGTCACGGGGATTAGACCGCGCCCTTGGCATGAGAAAGAAGAGACGGAGGAAGAAGGAAGAAGGAGAACGGCAATAGTGACCAGACCTTTGCATCCCAGCGGCCCGTGCAGCCAAATCCTTCCGTGCCCCAGCTCCCGACCCACCAGCGACTGGATCCAGTGGATGTGGCCAGGAGAAGGACAACCTTTAGATTAGTTTAGAGATACAGTGCGGAAACAGGCCCTTCGGCCCGCCAAGTCCATGCCGGCCAGCGATCCCCGCACACTAACACTATCCTACACACTCTAGGGCCAATTTACAATTACACTAAGCCCATTAGTCTACAAACCTGTATGTATTTAGAGGGGGTGGGAGGAAACTGGAGATCCCGGGGAAAATTCACGCAGGTCACTGGGAAAATGTGACAGCACCCATAGTCAGGATCAGACCCGGGCCTCTGACAAGGCAGCAACTCTACCGCTGAGCCACCTCTGTTTAAAGGAATCCAAGGAACTACATTTCCCCTGGGGCACCATTCCCCACCAGCCTGGCGTAAATCGTCCCATCTCCAACCCACAGCCTCGATGGCCAATTAATAACCATGGGCCAAGATACTCCAAGCATACCACTGCTCACATCGGTCTCCTAGATATGACAATCACCTTTGCTTCCAGACTAAATCATAGTGTCCAGATCGTCATAGAGTGATACAGCGTGGAAGCAGACCGCTCGCCCGTTGCCCACAGTGGCCAACATGTCCCATCTATACTAGTCCCACCTGCCTGCGTTTGGCCCATATCCCTGCAAACCTGTCCTCCAAATCTCTCCTAGTTTACACCCCAGCGGTATGAACATTGACCTCTAATTTTTGATAGCCCTTGCTTTCTCCCTCCTCCCCCTCCCCCTTTCCGGTTCTCCCACAAGTCCTACTGTCTCCGCCTTCTTCCTTTCTTTTTCCCACCCCCTCCCCCACACCCCCCCCCCCCCCCACCCCCCGACATCAGTCTCAGGAAAGGTCTCAACCCGAAACATCACCTATTCCTTCTATATATAGATGCTGCCTCACCCGCTGAGTTTCTCCAGCATTTTTGTCTACCTTCGATTGTTCCAGCATCTGCAGTTCTTTCTTAAACAACTATCCATGTACCTGTCTAACTGTTTCTTAAATGTTGCGATAGTCCCTGCCTCAACTACCTCCTCTGGCAGCTTGTTCCATACCCCCAACACCCTTTGTGTGATAATGTTGCGCCTTGGGTTCCTATTAAATCTTTCCCCCCCTCCTCTGCTTCTTGGTTCCCCTACTCTGGGCAAGTGACTGTGTGCGTCCACCCGATCTGTTCCTCTCGTGCCGTCTCGTATTACTCCAGCACCTCCTGGACATGTTGGGGGATCCTCAGTACGTCAATCCCCGTCAATTGCCCCTCTGGAGGCATTTGCAGTTGACCTTGGGACAGTGTTGCGTTGGGCTCTTTGAGGGTCTAAGATAGGCACGAAATGCTGGAGAAACTCAGCTGGAGAGGTGGCATCTCCGGACAGAAGGAACGGGGTGACGTCTCGGGTGGAGACCCCCCCCGCTGATGACCCCATCATCGCCATCTCACCTTCCCCGGAGACCTCAGACCAGGAGAGTCCAACCCACAGTTATTGCCCCACCTTCATTCCAACCCACCTCTCTTTCCACACAGTCAAACCCCATCATGTTCCCTGATGGCAATATCGACAAGGTTTCATGATTTTGAGGCGTATTTCATGGGCGGTTGGAAAACGGCTGCACGGCATGGCAGCGGGTAGTGCCGCTGCCTCACAGCGCCAGAGACCCGTGTTCTCCCTGTGTCCCTGGGACAACATCCTCCCTGTGACCCTGTGCGTTTCCTCCGGGTGCTCCGGTTTGAGTTTGACTTTAGTTTAAAACAGTCAGCGGAAAGACAATGCACGATTACAGACCAGCCAGCCACTGTGTACAGATACGTGATAAGTGGAATAATGCTGGAGGTCTCCTCCCATCTCCCAAAGACGTGCGGGTTTGTAGGTAATGTGATCTCTGTAAATTGGCTCCTACTGTGAAGGGAGTGGATGATGAAGTGGGATTACGCAGAACTCGTGTTCAGCGGGTGATCGATGGTCCGTGGGCTGAAGGGCTTGTCTCCACACCGTTGTCTTCTAATCAATCACGAAATCACGATCAATACACCATGAGGAATTGTAACTCACAAACAGTTGTGTTTGCCAAGTGTTGTTACATTATTCTAGACCTCTTCACCTTCCCCACCATCTAACCCAAGTATCTCACCACCAGTGGCCCAGCGGTAGACTTGCTGACTCACAGCGCCAGAGACCCGGGTTCCATCCTGACTACGGGCGCTGCCTGGACGTTCTCCCCGTGACCTGCGTGGGTTTTCCCTAGGGTCCTCCGCTTTCCTCCCACTTCCTCCAAAGACGTTATTTGTCTTCGATAAAGATTGTAAATTGTCCCGAGGGTGTAGGATAGTGCTAGTGTACAGGGTGGTCGCTGGTCGGCACGGACTCGATGGGCCGAAGGGTCTGTTTCCACGCTGTATCTCCATACTAAATCAGCTCCAGTACTCCTTTAACTGAAGAAGCCCATAGATATTTGCAATCTCTAGCAAGTTTCGACCAGCTGTAATATCATGAAGGTTTGCTTATAATTCCAGTTATTATCACTTGCCCGTTCTAAAGTGTTGACAACCCCTCTTAACACACCAGATATCTCCCACTGCATAGTTTGAATGAATTGAAGTGTGTCACCTTAACAGAAATAAGAGTGAACTAAAGGGCATGTCCCACTTATGAGACTTTTTCGGCATCCGCCGGCATCCCCATCGTTACAGGTCGCCGAAAATTTCCAACATGTTGAAAATCCAGCGGCGACCAGAACAAGGTACGACTCTTTGGGCGACTACTCACGACCACGCAGGCTTCACCCCGCGACATGTCGCCAGGGGTGTCGCCTGTACGGTCGTGAGTCGTCTCCACAGTCGCCCAAAGAGTCGTAGCGTCTTTCTGGTCTCAACATGTTGACATTTTTCGGCGACCTATGACGGGTGCCGACAGACGGAGAAAAAGTTGCGTAAGTGGGACAGGCCCTTGAGACACCGCAAGCTCCAGTGAAACAGTTATTCCCATAGAGCAGCACCATCTCAGTGGAAGTGTTCACTGCCTTCAGAAGCAGAAGCAAGACTTTCTGTTGAGTTTCTTGTTAAGTACAAAGGGGTGTATGTTACTGAATGCTAGAGAGATAGTATGGCAAGAATTGGAGGAGGAATGTCTTTAGTCAGAGGGTGGTGAATCTGTGGAATTAATTGCCGCAGAAGGCTGTGTAGGCCAAGTGGGTATTTTTAAGGCAGAGATAGATAGATTCTTGATCAATACGGGTGTTAGGAGTTAAGGGGAGAAGGCAGGAGAATGGGGTTATGAGGAAGAGATATATCAGCCATGACTGAATGGCAGAGTAGACTTGTTGGGCCAAAGGGCCTAATCCTGCTCCAATCACTGATGAAGAATCTACTGTGAGGCAATTGGATTGAAAGATACAGCATGGAAACAAGTCCTTCCGCCCACCAAATCCACACCGGTCACCTGTTCACGCTAGTTCTATGTTATTCGGCTTTCTCATCCACTCCCTACACACTAGGGGTTAATTTACAGAGGGCCGGTTAACCTACAAACCTGCACAACATTGGTATGTGGGGGGAAACCAGAGCGCCCGAACAAAACCCACGCGGTCACGGGGAGAACGTGCAAACTCCACTCAGACGGGAGCCGAGGTCAGGATCGAACCTGGGCCCCCGGAGCTGTGAGGCAGCAGTTCCTCCTGTAACATTGGATGTTGCTCTTAAATGCTTTCCTTTGTTACTGAATATTAGTTTATCCACGTGAATGAGAGGCGAGAACTTCAGCGGATATTTCACTGGCTGGAGCGTTGGTTGAGACATATAAAACAAGGATTTAAAAAAATATTGTTACAATATTTTTAATTCCATGTTAATCCTTCCTAATAATTTCTGCTCACCCGCTGCCATTATAGAGTATGCATCGGGGGCAACCAAAATCACAGTGAAGGGGTGAGCAGTGGGAAGAGGCAGTGTGGACTGGGAGAGGGGGGGTGGGGAGGGGGTGGGAGAGGAGGATGGTGAGGAGAGAAACATTGCTGACATCAACCTTCCCGATGCGTTACAACCACAATTTAGGACGGCACGGTGGCGATGCGGGTAGAGCTGCTGCCTCACAGCGCCGCCAGAGAACCGGGTTTGGTCCTGACCTCAGATGCTGCCTGTGTGGAGCTTGCACGTTCTCCCTGTGACCCAGTCGCTTTTACTCCGGGTGCTCCGGTTTCCTCCTCCTGTCAAAGACGTGCGGGTTTGTAGGCTAATTGGCTAACCAGTCAGCGGAAAGACGCAGTGCACAGATACATGATAAATGGCTGACATTCATTGTTAAGTCTTTGTTACACTCGAGAGGATTCATGGTTTGGTGCAGTTATCGTGTTAAACCGTGGGCGGCACAGTGGCACAACCGGTAGAGTTGCCGCCTCCACAGCTCCAACATCCCAGGTTCGATCCTGACCTCGGGTGCTGTCTGTGTGTGGAGTTTGCACGTTTTTCCCTGCGGCTGAGTGGGTCTCCTCTGGGTGCTCCGGTTTCCTCCCACATACCAAATACGTGCGGGTTTTGTAGGTTAATCGGCCCCTCTGTAAATTGCCCCTAGTGTGTCGGGAGTGGATGAGAAAGCGGGATAACACAGAACTAGTGTGAGCGGGTGATCGATGGTCGGCGTGGGCTGAAGGGCTTGTTTCCATGCTGTATCTAAACTAAACTAAAATCAGGAGGGAAGAGTGGAGTACCTCCACACACATGCAAACTCTCTCACCTCACTTTGCCTGCCAGAGCTTAGAACAATTCTGCTTTATTATCCCCACAGCAAGTCCAACATTTTGACCTTTAGTTTAGAGATACAGAGTGGAAACAGTCCCTTTGGCCCACCGAGCCCGCACTGACCAGCGATCCCTGTGGATTAACACTCTACTACACACACACACACTAGCGCCAATTTACAATTTGCAGAAGCCAATTAACCTACAAACCTGAACGCCTTTGTGGGAGGTGGGAGGAAACCGGAGCAACCGGAGAAAACCCACGCAGGTCACAGGGCAAACGTACAAACTCCGTACAGACAGCACCCGTAGCGAGGATTGAACCTGGGTCTCTGGCGCGATAAGGCTGCAACACTACTGCTGCGTCGCTGTGCCCGCCAACTTGTTTATCCGCTGCTAAAACTCACACTTGTCCAACAAACAGATTTTCTCGAGATAGACACAAAATGCCGGAGTGACTCAGCTGGACAGGCAGCATCTCTGGGTGACGTTTCGGGTCGAGATCCTTCTTCAGACTGAGTGTCAGGGGAGAGGGAAGCACAGAGATATGGAAGGTTAAGGCGTGAAAAGGACAGATCAAAGCAGACGCTGATCAAGCAAAAATGTAGACGGAGGGGAAGTTGACAACGAGGAATACAAACAGTGAAATTAATTAGGAGGACAGTGAAACATACAGTGCCCTCCATAATGTTTGGGACAAAGACCCATCATTTATTTATTTGCCTCTGTACTCCACAGTTTGAGATTTGTAATAGAAAAAAAATCACATGTGGTTAAAGTGGACATTGTCTGATTTTATTAAAGACCATTTTTATACATTTTGGTTTCACCATGTAGAAATTACAGCTGTGTTTATACACAGTCCCCCCATTTCAGGGCACCATAATGTTTGGGACACATGGCTTCACAGGTGTTTGTAATTGTTCAGGTGTGTTTAATTGCCTCCTTAATGCAGGTATAAGAGAGCTCTCAGCACCTAGTCTTTCCTCCAGTCTTTCCATCACCTTTGGAAACCTTTATTGCTGTTTATCAACATGAGGACCAAAGTTGTGCCAATGAAAGTCAAAAAAGCCATTATGAGACTGAGAAACAAGAATAAAATTGTTAGAGACATCAGCCAAACCTTAGGCTTACCAAAATCAACTGCTTGGAACTTCATTAAGAAGACAGAGCACTGGTGAGCTTACTAATCGCAAAGGGACTGGCAGGCCAAGGAAGACCTCCCTCCACAGCTGATGACATAAGAATTCTATATTAAAGAAAAATCCCCAAACACCTGTCCGACAGATCAGAAACATTCTTCAGGAGTCGGGTGTGGATTTGTCAATGACCACGGTCCGCCGAAGACTTCATGAACAGAAATACAGAGGCTACACTGCAAGATGCAAACCACTGGTTAGCCGCAAAAATAGGATGGCCAGGTTATAGTTTGTCAAGAAGTACTTAAAAGTTTTTAAAAAAAAGGTCCTGTGGACAGATGAGATGAAGATTAACTTATTTCAGAATGATGGCAAGAGCAAAGTATTTGAGGAGAGAAGGAACTGCCCAAGATCCAAAGCATACCACCTCATCTGTGAAACACGGTGGTGGGGGTGTAATGTCCTGGGCATGTATGGCTGCTGAAGGTACTGGCTCACTTATCTTCATTGATGATACAACTGCTGATGGTTGTAGCATAATGAATTCTGAAGTGTATAGACACATCCTATCTGCTCAAGTTCAAACAAATGCCTCAAAACTCAATGGCCGGCGGTTCATTCTACAGCAAGACAATCATCCCAAACATACTGCTAAAGCACCAAAGGAGTTTTTCAAAGCTAAACAATGGTCAATTCTTGAGTGGCCAAGTCAGTCACCCGATCTGAACCCAATTGAGCATGCCTTTTATATGCTGAAGTGGAAACTGAAGGGGACTAGCCCCCAAAACAGGCATAAGCTAAAGATGGCTGCAATACAGGCCTGGCAGAGCATCACCAGAGAAGACACCCAGTAACTGGTGATGTCCATGAATCGCAGACTTCAAGCAGTCATTGCATGCAAAGGATATGCAACAAAATACTAAGCATGACTACTTTCATTTACATGACATTGGTGTGTCCCAAACATTATGGTGCCCTGAAATGGGGGGACTATGTATAAACACAGCTGTAATTTCTACATGGTGGAACCAAAATGTATAAAAATGGCCATTATTAAAATCTGACAATGTGCACTTTAACCACATGTGATTTTTTTTTTCTATGACAAATCTCAAATTGTGGAGTGCAGAGGCAACTAAATAAATGATAGGTATTTGTCCCAAACATTATGGAGGGCACTGCAGATACGTAGAAAATGTAGAGTAGGCCATACGGCCCTTCGAGCCAGCACCGCCATTTAATATGATCATAGCTGATCATCCAGAATCAGTACCCTGTTCCTGCTTTCTCCCCATATCCCTTGATTCCATTAGCCCTAATAGCTCTATCTAACTCTCTCTTGAACACATCCAGTGAGTGGCCTCCACTGCCTTCTGCGGCAGAGAATTCCACAGATTCACAACTGTCTGGGCGAAGATTTTTTTCCTCATCTCAGCCCTAAATGGCCTTGCCCCTTATTCTTAAACTGTGACCCCCTGGTTCTGGACTCCACCAACATGGGGAACATTTTTCCTGCATCTAGCCTGTCCAATCCCTTAAGAATTTTATATGTTTCTGTAAGATTTCCTCTCATCCTTCTAAATTCCAGCAGGTATCAGCCCAGTCGATCCAAACTAGTGGGAGAACCATTAGAGAGGGAAAGCCCTACAGATACCCTCCCCAAGTTAATGCATGCAGCTTTGAAATGTCCGCTCTCTTAATGGGGCTGGGCTTATAAAATGAAAGCGGCCTGTGGTGAAGACCGTTTGCAAACCGTGGGAGGTGACTTGTCGGGAGCACCTACACTGATATCTCTTCTTCTACAGTACCGGTGTGTTGCAATGGGGAGCCACAGAAAGACTGCACAAAGCCTCCTCCGCTGCCTGCGTCTCTGACCAGCTGCAAGTCTGGCCAAGGCAACGACTTTTTCAGCAACATGATCAGGGAACTGAACCGCAACGGTGTGTGCAGCAAGTTTCCTCCCTCCAAGCCAGTCGTGACTCCCTGCAACCCCAACACACCCACCGCCAGGTAACCAAAACCGCTTACTGCTTCATAGCTCGGCTCGGCTTATTGCCACGTGTACCCAGGTGCTGCGGAAAGCTTTTGTTGCGTGCTAACCAGTCTGGGGGGGGGGGAAGACAAAACCGAATAGTGAAAGGCCTGGGTAGAATGGATGCAGAGAGGATGTTTCCACTAGTGGGAGAGTCTAGGACTAGAGGGCACAGCTTGAGAATTAAAGGGCGTTCCTTTAGGAAGGAGATGAGGAGGAATGTCTTTAGTCAGAGGGTGGTGAATCTGTGGAATTATTTGCCACAGACGGCTGTGGAGGCTAAGTTAGTGGATATTTTTAAAGCAGAGATAGACAGATTCTTGATTAGTACGGGTGTCAGGCGTTATGGGGAGAAGGCAGGAGAATGGGGTTAGGAGGGAGAGATAGATCAGCCATGATTGAATGGCGGTGTAGACTTGATTCTACCCATTTCTGCTCCTATCACATATGACCTTATGAATACATGATTACAATCAAGGCATTTACAGTGTATAAATGCATGATAAGGGAATAACGTTTAGTGCAAGGTAAAGTCAGCAAAGTCCGATCAAGCATAGTCCGAGGTTCACCAATGAGGTAGATAATAGCTCAGGGCCGCTCTCTGAATGTGGTGGGATGATTCAGTTGCCTGATAACAGCTGGGAAGAAACTGTATCTGAATACAGAAACTGGAGATGTGCGTTTTCACACATTTATACCTTTTGGCCGATGGGAGAGGGCAGAAGAGGGAGTGGCCGGGATGGGCCCTAGTGTGACCACACCTGGAGTATTGTATACTGTTATGGTCCCCTAATTTGAGTAAGGACATTCCTGCAATTGAGGGAGTGCAGCGTAGGTTCACAAGGTTAATTCCCGGGATGGCGGGACTGTCATATGCTGAGAGAATGGAACAGCTGGGCTTGTATACTCTGGAGTTTAAAAGGATGAGAGGATATCTTATTGAAACATATAAGATTGTTAAGGGCTTGGACACGCTAGAGGCAGGAAACATGTTCCTGATGTTGGCCGTGTCCAGAACCTGGGGCCACAGTTTAAGAATAAGGAGTAAGCCATTTACAACGGAGACAAGGAAACACTTTTTCTCACAGAGAGTTGAGTCTGTGAAATTCTCTGCCTCAGAGGGCGGTGGAGGCAGGTTCTCTGGATAGTTTCAAGAGAGAGCTAGATAGGGCTCTTAAAGATAGTGGAGTCAGGGGATATTGGGAGAAGGCAGGAACGGGGTACTGATTGGGGATGACCAGCCATGATCACATTGAATGGCGGCGCTGGCTCGAAGGGCCGAATGGCCTACTCCTGCACCTATTGTCTATTGACTGGTTTGAATTGCAGGGCGCTTTGACATTGGTGAGTGCATTAGTCTGGGGTTGGGACCAATAGCTTAGCTTAGTTGATCGTAACTCAGCGGGTCAAGGCAGCATCTCTCGAGAAAAAGGACGGGTGATGTTTCGGGTCAGAACCTTACTTCAGACTGAAGATAGAGGTTGAGGAGGGGGGAATGGAGGTTAGAAAGGGCCAGAACAAAGCAGGGCCATCAATGGATGACCTCAGGAAGGGTGGAGCTCATAATGGCCCATTGTTGGCGGGGGGGAAGAGGTACTGACGAGAGGGATACAAGGATACGAACAGTGGGACTAGTAGGATGACTAGGGTGGGGGAGGGGGGCTTTTGAGAGGGAATGCAGGGGTTACTTGAAATGAGAGCAATCAATGTTCATACCACTGGGTTGTAAGCTGCCCAAGCTTATAACATGTTTACAAGCTTACAACCTAGTGTAGATTAGTTTAGTTTATTGTCACGTGTGCTGAGGTACAGTGAAAAGCCTTTTGTTGCGTGCTAACCAGTCAGCGGAAAGACTACACATGATTACAATCGAGCCGTCCACAGTGCACAGATACAGGATAAATGACTGACATTCACTGTCAAGTCTTAGTTACACTCGAGAGGATTCATGGTTTGGTGCAGTTATCGTACAGTTAAACCATGGGCAGCACAGTGGCACAACCGGTAGAGTTGCCGCCTCACAGCTCCAGCAACCCCGGTTCGATCCTGACCTCGGGGGGCTGTCCGTGTGTGGAGTTTGCACATTTCCCCTGTGACTGAGTGGCTTTCCTCCGGGCGCTCCGGTTTCCTCCCACATCCCAAGTATGTGCGGGTTTGTAGGTTAATCGGCCCCTCTGTAAATTGCCCCTTGTGTGTCGGGAGTGGATGAGAAAGTGGGATAGTGTAGAATAGTGTGGACGTTCTCCCTGTGACTGTGTGGGGGTTCCCCCCCCCCCCCCCCCCCCCCCCCCCCCCCCCCCCCCCGAGTGCTCGCGTTCCCTCCCAATTCCCAAGGGGGTGTGAGTTGGCAAATGAAATTGGCCACCTTAAATTGCCTCTAATGCGCAGGTAGTGGTAGAATCAGGAGTGAATTGGTGGGAATGTGGGGAGAAATAGCTGGAGAATGGGATTGTTCCGTGATCAAGCATAGATTTGAGGGGCTAAATGGCCTTGTTCTACATCTAAGGGAATATGGAAAACTGGAGCAGATGAGAGAGTAGATAAGAGGTACTCACCGCCTTCTGTGGTATTCCCTTGGGATGGGAGTGACTGTATTCCACTCTTGATTCTGTGGGTCCTAAGGTGTTTGATGAGGCCAGTGTGAGACTTGGCAGGTCCAGGCTCCACCTAATGACTAAAGTTGGACACAAAATGCTGGAGTAACCCAGCGGCTCAGGCAGCATCTCGGGAGCGAGGGGGGGGGGGAGGAATCGGGTACGTTTCGTGTGATCGATGGTGTGCATGGACTTGGTGGGCCGAAGTTCCTGTCTCCATGCTGTACCTCTAAACTCTAAACTGATTTTAAAGGGCCCAGGGGTTGTGGGTGGACCAAAACAGAATTGGTTTAAACAGCGGGTTGTGATTTGGAATGTCCTACATATACCAAGGTGGAAACAATTTAATAAAAACAGAATTGGATTTTTTTAAAAGCCCAGAGTGCTGGAGTAGCTCAGCGGGTCAGGCAGCATGTCTGGATTGCATGGATAGGTGACGTTTCAGATCAAGACCCATATGCAGATTTGAAACATCACCTATCCACGTTCTCTAGAGATGCTGCCCGACCTGCTGAGTTAATACAGCACTTTGTAAAATTGTTGTTCTTTGCTTCGAAAAGTGGATGAATAAGGAGAAAACTGGCAGGGCTGTCTGCAGGAACAAACTAGGAAAGAGGTTGCTAATGACATAACCCTTTCCATAACCCAGCATAGGTGATAAGATTTAGGTTTATTAGTTTCACATGTCCTGTGAAAAGCTTTATTTTGCATGCTATCCAAACAGATCACATAATACTATACATGGGTACAATCGAGCTAATCTGAAGGAGAATATGTAGAGTATACAGGGTGTAGAATCTAGTTCTCAGCATTGTAGCGCATCAGTTCCAGAGACAAAGTCCAATTTCCGCAATGGGGTAGAGGTGAATCGGACAGTACCCCGGCTTATGGAAGGACAGTTCAGAAGCCTGATAACAGAGGGGAAGAAGCTGTTCCTGAGTCTGGTGGTGTGTGCTTTCAAGCTACTGTACCTTCTGCTGTGAATTAGCAATGCAAGGTTATATTCCACAATGTGACATAGAGACAAGAGTTTGGAGCAGGAGGGGAGTGCCAGAATTATAAATCATTCATGAACCTTGAGTCAATAAGCAGGTTTGATTCAGTGGACATGTTGCACAGGCCGCTGTGTGTGTGTGTGTGTGTGTGTTGCTTGGGAGACGGGCGTGGCCTTTCAACTGCCAAGTGCAACTTATCTTTGCTGCCCTCTTTGGTTACCGTGACGATTAAAGGGCCTGTCCCACTTGGGTGTCATTTACGCGACATCGTTCACGCGTCACGGCGCGCATGTGAGGTGCGCAAGGCGTGCATTACGTGCGCATGTCCCGTTGTGAGGCGTGGTGGCGTAGGCAGTGACACGTGGTGCCCCAGGATTTTGGGATTTCACAAAATCTTCGCGCACCATTTGCGTGACGTGCAAATGAAGCTCAAGTGGGACAGGCCCTTAAGTTCCCCCCTTTCCCCTCCCCTTCCCCTCCTCCCCCCACCCCCACTCCAGTGTTTGTAGCAATGGGATTATCAACCCCTTGGGATTATCCTGACATTCAGTATTCAGTTTAGTTTATTGTCACGTGTACCGAGGTACAGTGAAAAGCTTTTGTTGCGTGCTAACCAGTCAGCGGAAAGACAGTACGTGATTACATTCGAGCCGTCCACAGTGAACAGACACATGATAAGGGAATAACATTTAGTGCAAGGTAAAGCCAGCAAGGTCCAATCAAGGATAGTCCGAGGGTCACCAATGCGGTAGATAGTAGTTCAGGACCGCTCTCTGGTTGTGGTAGGATGTCTCAGTTGCCTGATAACAGCTGGGAAGAAACTGTCCCCAAATCTGGAGGTGTGCGGCTTTTCAATGGATCCATTTCCAGAGGGAACGAAATCAAGAAACAACCAAGGAGAAATCACAGGGACATAGCAGTGATTGTGTACAGCATTCCGAGTATATGTTTTCTTGTTCAATACAATGGAGGATTTAATAGTAATGTAGCTGGGTGGGGCAATGTTGGTGGGGGATAGTGTGTCAACCTTTGTAAAACTAGAATTAGCAACCATAACAAGGTTGTTAAGGAGCAGGGCATTGTGTTAAACATGCAACAGAACTGTGCACAGTTGTTTAATAAGGACCTGTCCCACTTGGCGATTTTTTCCGGCGACTGCCGGCGTCGTATCAGGGTCGTCAAAAGATTTTGAGCATTTCAAAATCCAGCAGCGACAAATAAAATGTTGCGCCACCCTATTCTGCACTCTGTATCTTCCCCTTCCTACATCCATTGTCCTTCGTTTGATTTGATTGTATTTAGCTTTGTTTTCTAGTTTAGAGATACAGCGCGGAAACAGGGTGGAAACTTTCACCACCTGGTTCACGACCTCTGCCGAGTTTGCCCTTGACTCATACTCGCAGCATGGTCGTCACGAGGCCGTAGGTAGGTCGTGATGCTAGTCGTAGGTACTCGTGATATCAAGTAGGTCGGGGCGTTTTTTCTAGCATGATGAAAAATGTCCACGAGTAAAAAAGCTCGTGGATTAGGTCGTGAAAGTGGGACAGTCCCTTTAAGCCTCTTGGTCAGCAAGATTTAATATCTGCATATTAAAACTGGTAGTCGTTGGCTGCTGGGGGGGTTTGTGCCAAATAACATATAGACAAAGCAAAAGCAATGCACAGCACTATAAAGTCTATACATTTGACACTGCTAGTGTTTTATGTTTATTAGTGTCACGTTTACCGAGGAACAGCGAATAGATTTGTTTTGCATACTATTGAATCAGATCAGATAATACTATACATAAATAGTGTATAAGGGCGGCACAGTACTGAGTGGTAGAGCTACTGCTATTACAGCACCTTAAACCCGGATTCAAACCCGGGTGCTTGTCTGTATGGAGTTTGTACGTTCTCCCCGTGACCACGTGGGTTTTCTCTGAGATCTTCGGTTCCCTCCCACACTCCAAAGACGTGCAGGTTTGTGGGTTAATTGGCTTGGTATAAATGTAAAATTGCCCCCAGTGTGTGTATAGGATAGTGTTAATATACGGGTATTGTGGTCGGTGTGGACACGGCCAAAGGGCCTGTTTCCGCGCTGTATCTCTAAACTAAAAAACAAAGCTAAATACAATCGTCAAACTAAGGACAATGGATGGAGGAAGGGGAAGATACAGAGTGCAGAATAGGGTGGCTGCGTGTGTGGCTGCATCAGGCGGAGCGTAGAGCCAAGGCACGTGGGCACCAAGTGTCACTACCTGCTGAGGTTCTACCTGTCCCTGGTGTTGTGAAGGATGGGCCTGGCACAGATGCCATGCAATGTGCCAGTCAGCTGGCCATCTGTCCTTTGTGGAAAGGTTCTTCCAGACCAACAGATTTCACTAATTCAATTCAATGACCAACAGACAATTCAGATTTCACTGTTCCCAGTTTTGTTTAATCAAAAATAATTTAATCAATTAATAAAAATATTATTTACAGTACAATACAAAACCCACATCATAATTCACGTCTAACAAATATACTAAATGAACTACTATATTACTGTATTACAAATCACATCGAGGTTGACTTCCACCCCCCGTGGTGTCCAAAAGGTCCCGGGATTTCCCCGCGGACAGCGCACAGCCCCTTTCCAAAACCACCCGGGCACAGATGTAACCCCCGGAAAAGGGGCAGAAAGCCAGCTCAGGCAGAGCCCTCTTCCTGCTGACTGGCAGATGGCCAGCTTGGCCAGGCCCAGGAGCAACCCAACCAGGACATCTTCAGCCCTATCCTCTCCCCTACGCACAGGGTGTCCAAAGATGAGGATGGTGGGGGAGAAGTGGGTTAGACAGTGGAACACGGGCTTCATTGATCCTAGATGAGTGGGTAATGACAATGAGAGTCCGCATTGGGCCATGCGTTGGAGATGGAGCTGTAAATGTAGACGTTCGCAGGTGTGAGCGGGTGTGAGCGGGTGTGAGCGGGTGTGAGCGGGTGTGTGCGGGTGTGTGCGTGTGTGTGCAGGTGTGAGCGGGTGTGTACGTGTGTAGGTGTGTGAAGGAACTACACATGCCGGTTTAAACTGATGATAGATACAAAATGCTAAAGTAACTTAGCGGGACAGGCAGCATCTCTGGAGTGAAGGAATGGGTGACGTTTCAGGTCGAGACCCTACGTCAAGGAAAAACACAGAAATATCATTTTATGGGAATGTTGCCTGGACACGAGGGTCTGAGCTAAATGGAGGGGTTAAGTAGGCTTGGACTCTATTCCCTGGAGCGCAGGAGGACGGGTGATCTTATAGAGGCGAGCAAAATCATGAGAGCAATAGATCGGGTAAATGCACTGACTCTATTCCTTGGAGCACAGGAAGTGGAAGGGTGATTGTATAGAGGTGTATAATATCAGGAGGGGAATAGATCAGGTAGACACACGGAGTCTCTTGCCCAGAGTAGGGGAATCGAGAACCAGTGGACACAGGTTTAAGGTGTGGGGGGAAAGATTTAAAAGGAACCTGAGGGGTAACCTTTTCACACAAAGGGTGGTGGGCATATGGAAGGAGCTCCCGGTCGGTGCAGGTAGTTGAGGCCGGTACTATCACAATGTATATGGACCAAACACAGGCAGGTGGGACAAGTGTAGATGGGGCAAGTTGATCGGTGTGGACCAGTTGGGCCCGGGCCCGTTTCCACGCTGTATCACTCTATGACAAGGTCAATCATAAACGGGAGAGTGAGAAACTGATGGGGAAATGCCACACAGAATCCAAGCTAAGAAATATTCATCCTCAATTTTCCAGGACACACAAGAGTGGTCCCAGGGAGTATTCTGCTCCAGTTAGTGACTGTTACATTAAGTGCTGCCGGTTTTAATAATCAGAAATAATTGATCTTGCATGCAGAGAGGTTTGTGCAACCGTGCAAAGATCTTCACGGCCTTCAGCTCGCATTACGTTACATTTTTAACACGATGCTTGCGCTTGATGTGCAGTGTACAAGTACAGAGACAACGAAATGCAGTTAGCATCTCACCCAGACGTGCGAACACAGAATAATGGAACACTAAAATATATATATATATGTATATACAGTAGCAGTAGTACAGATTTTGGGTGGGGGGGGGGGGAGATCAGTCACTGGGGGAAGGAGTGTTAGGGTGGGGGGGTGGGGGGTGACTGGCAATCACCAAGATGCTGAGTAATATAACAACCGCAGGGAAGAAGCTGTTCCTGAACCTGCTGGTCCAGCAACGGAGAGACCTGTAGCGCCTCGCAGATGCGAGGAGGGTAAACAGTCCATGGTTGGGGTGAGAGCAGTCCTTGACGATGCTGAGCACCCTCCGCAGACAGCGCTTGCTTTGGACAGACTCAATGGAGGGGAGTGAGGAACCGGTGATGCGTTGGGCAATTTTCACCACCCTCTGCAATGCCTTCCGGGTCGGAGACAGAGCAGTTGCCATACCATACTGTGATGCAGTTGGTAAGGATGCTCTCGATGGTGCAGCGGGTAGAAGTTCACCAGAATCTGAGGAGACAGATGGACCTTCTGTAGTCTCCTCAGGAAGAAGAGACGCTGGTGAGCCTTCTTGACCAGAGTTGAGGTATTGTGGGTCCAAGAGAGGTCACGGAGATGTTGACTCCCAGGAACCTGAAGCTAGAAACACGTTCCACCTCCGTCCCGTTAATGTGGATGGGGGTGTGCGTGCCGCCCCTAGACCTTCTGAAGTCTACAATGAGCTCCTTGGTCTTCTTGGAGTTAAGGGCCAGGTTGTTGTCAGCACACCATGCTGCTAAGTGCTGGACCTCCTCCCTATAGGCCGACTCATCGGTGTCGCTGATGAGGCCAATCACCGTTGTATCATCTACATCCTTGATGATGGTGTTAGTACCATGTACAGGTGTGCAGTCATAGGTGAAGAGGGAGTAGAGGAGGGGGCTCAGCACACAGCCATGTGGAACGCCGGTGTTCAGGGTGAGGGTTGAAGAGGTGTACTTGTCTAACCTAACAAACTGGGGTCTGTTGGTTAGAAAGTCCAGTATCCAGTTGCAGAGGGAGGGTTCGATGCCCAGGTCGCTGAGTTTGGTGATCAGTTTTGAGGGGATAATGGTGTTGAATGCTGAGCTAAAGTCGATGAACAGCATTCTCACGTAAGTGTCTCTGTTGTCGAGGCGGGAGAGGGCAGAGTGAAGATGGCATCCTCCGTACTCCTGTTCTTGTGGTAGGCAAACTGATAGGGGTCCAGTGTGGGAGGTAGGCAGCCTTTGAGGTGTGCCAGTATCAGCCTCTTGAAGCACTTAGTGATGATGGGAGTAAGTGCAACTGGGCGGAAGTCGTTGAACTGGGCGGAAGATGATTGCTAATTCTGGTGTTAAATTTTGTTAGGATTTTAAATGATTTTTAAAAGTATCCAAAGCACAAGTAGAACTGAAACCGTCACCATGAAAATTAATATCCCCTTCCAGTCAGCAGCCTCTCCTATTCTCGGTCAGCATTGTGGCGCAGCGGGTGGAGCCGCTGCCTCACGGTGCCAGAGACCCAGGTTCCATCCCGGGCGCAGGTGCTGCCTGTCTGTGTGGAGTTTGCACGTTCTCCCTGTGACGAGAGCGAGATGAAAAGTGGCCCTTGCAGTGATTCTGAGCTTGGATGGAGAGTGTGTGTGTGATGGCACATCCACCTTGGTGTGGGCTGGAGAGGCAGTGGAATATCGAATCATCATTCCACCTACCTGGTTAACCACCACATATCAGCCCATCCATCCATCCATCCATCCATCCATCCATCCATCCATCCATCCATCCATCCATCCATCCATCCATCCATCCATCCATCCATCCATCGATTCATCCATCCATCCATCCATCCATCCATCCATCATCATCATCCATCCATCCATCCATCCATCCACCAATCCATCCATCCACCCCCATCCATCCACCATCCATCCATCCATCCATCCATCCATCCATCCAATCCATCCATTATTTGTTATTGGCCACCATTTTGTGGTGCAGGAGTCACTTGCCACATATTAGCTCGGGTTTTTGGTTTTAGTTTCTTAGCTATAATTTGAGTTTTAGAGATGCTGCTTGGAGCAGGCCCTTCGGCCCATCGAGTCCACGCTGAACGGCAATCAACCGATCTGCTAGTGCTATCCCACACACACTAGGGACAATTTACAGAAGACAATTAACATAAAAACTTGAAGTGTGAGTGTGGGTAGGTTAATTGGCCTGGTATAATTGTAAATTTTCCATAGTCTGTGTAGGATAGTGTTAATGTGCGGTGATCACAGGTCGGTGCAGCCTCAGTGTCCAAAGGGTCTGTTTCCGCGCTGTATCTCTAAAAAACTAAACTAAGGGGGATGAGGAGTGATCTTCATAGAGGGGTACAAAATCATGAGAGGAATAGATCGTGTAGACGCACAGAGTCTCCTGCCCAGAGTAGAGGAATCGAGAACCAGAGGGGAGAAATATTTAATAGGAACCTGAGGGGTAACTTTTTCACGCAAAGGGTGGTGGGTGTGTGGAACGAGCTGCCGGAGGAGGTAGTTGATGCAGGTAGTATCGCAACATTTAAGAAACAGTTAGACAGGGACATCGATAGGACAGGTTTAGAGGGATATGGGCCAAAAGCAGGTGGGTGGGACTAGTGTTGATGGGACATGTTAGTTGGAGTGGACAAGTTGGGCTGAAAGGCCTGATTCCACGCTGTGTGATTCTATGACTAGGAGGCTGAGAAGTGACCTTGTAGAGGTGAATATACTAATGTGGGGAAGACAGGGTGAAGTAAGAGTAAGTAAGCTTATTGGCCAAGTATTCACATACAAGGAATTTGCCTTGGTGCTCCGCCCACAAGTAACAACATGACATACAGTGACAGTTACGAATCACTCGGAAAACACTAAACATTAATAATATAAGATATTAAGACAGAATGGAGAGTCTTTGAGTAGAAGAATCAAGAACTAAATGGATATAAGTTTATGGTGAGAGGGGAAAGATTTAATAGTAAGCTGGTGGAGCAACCTTTTCACACAGAGGGTGGTGCGTGTATGGAACGAGCTGCCAGAGGAGGTAATCATGGCAGGTACTATAATAACATTTGCAATAGATTTGGACAGGTACATGAATAGAAACAGTTTAGAGGGATATGGGCCAAAAGTGGGAAGCCAAGCCTAGTGTAGATGGGGCATCTTGGTCAGCATGGGTTAGTTGGGCCGAAGGGCCTGTTTCCATGCTGCATGACTCTATCCATCAATTTTGAATTGCTGGATATTTCCCACTGCATGTTAGCTGATGAAGGGAGATGAACACATAAAATTGCAGCATGATTGTGGATGGTGATGCGAATGCCTTTGTGCATCAACATGTGGAACATTTAATGAACCTACATGTTTTTATTTGTGACTTAGCACATACTCCAATTTAGCAGCGGAGGGGATCTCATTGAAACCTACCAAACAACGGAAGGCCTGGATAGAGCAGATGTGGAGAGGATGTTTCCACTGGTGGGAGAGTCTAGGACCAGAGGGCACAGCCTCAGAATAAAAGGGGATGAGGAGGAATTTCTTTAAGCCCATATCCCACTTCCACGACCTAATTGGCGACCTCTGCCGAGTTTGCCCTTGACTCGTACTCGCAGCAAGGTCACCAGGAGGTCGTAGGAGGTCTTCGTAACTCTTCCTCATGCTCGTGAGTGGTCTCTGCGTACTTGTGGCCTCAAGTAGGTCGCGGCGTTTTTTCCAGCCTGATAAAAATATGTCCACAAGTGGGAAAAAAAGGTCGGCATGGAAAAAATGGATACTTTTTACTCATAGGTAGGTCGTAGTAGGTTGTGATGTTAGTCGTAGGTCGGGAACTGATCCGAGAAAAAAAAAATGCAAACATGACATAAGTTTATCATGTGATCATTTTCCACTCGTAGCTAGTCGTAGTTGGTCTTAGGTGTGGAAGACTGAGGTCGAGGGGAGTCGTAGGGGGTCGTAGATATAGTCGAAGGAGGTATTTGACTTCAGCGAGTCAACACGACCTTGACATTTTTTTCAAGTCGTCTAGAATCTTCTAAACTTGCGGATTAGGTCGTCCAAGTGGGACAGGCCCTGTCGTCAGACATGGTAAATCTGTGGAATTCATTGTCAGAGATGGCTGTGGAGGCCAAGACAATGGGTATTTTTAAAATGGAGGTTGATAGGTTCTTGATTTACAAGGGGGCCAAAGATTATGGAGAGAAGGCAGGAGAATGGGGTTGAGAGAGAAAGATAGATGATCCATGATTGAGTGTCGGAGTGGGCTTGATGGGCCTAATTCTGCTCCTGTGTCTCGTGGTGTGGAGACAAGGACACAAGTTTTTTCTTTATTCCAGCACCATTGGGAATATGAAAATTGTGGAGGTCTCCACCAACGGCCACTTTGTCCGCATCCTCAACATCTCCCCCAACGCCGAGGAGGACATCGGCAACTACGTTCTGCAGCAAAACATCGGCGGCCAACCCGTGGCAATGTACAGGTTCCCCCCCAGGACCTACGAGTGTGTGTCGGCTCTGGCGTAACGGTAAGAGGAGCTGTTGACGGCGCACTGCTGGCGGTCGTTAACGGCAAACCACGCGCGGCGTTCCAAATCGCAAATATCGCACCTCTTTCACACAGCCTGCCTGGACCTACCTGATCTCCCGGTTGCTGGACACTTTAATTCCCCTTCCCTTCCACACAGACCTTTCTGTCCTCTGTCTCCTCCATTGTCCGAGTGAGGCTAAATGTAAATTGGAGGAACAGCATCTCATATTTCGCTTGGGAACTTAATTCAACTAACTTTCTCTAACTTCACGTAAGCCCGGCATTCCCTCTCTTTCTGTCCTTCCCCCACCATGTTGCATATAACCATATAACCATATAACAATTACAGCACGGAAACAGGCCATCTCGGCCCTACAAGTCCGTGCCGAACAATTATTTTCCCTTAGCCCCACCTGCCTGCACTCATACCATAACCCGTCCATTCCCTTCTCATCCATATGCCTATCCAATTTATTTTTAAATGATACCAAAGAACCTGCCGCCACCACTTCCACTGGGAGCTCATTCCACACCGCTACCACTCTCTGAGTAAAGAAGTTCCCCCTCATGTTACCCCTAAACTTCTGTCCCTTAATTCTGAAGTCATGTCCTCTTGTTTGAATCTTCCCTATTCTCAAAGGGAAAAAGCTTGGCCACATCAACTCTGTCTATCCCTCTCATCATTTTAAAGACCTCTATCAAGTCCCCCCTTAACCTTCTGCGCTCCAAAGAATAAAGACCTAACTTATTCAACCTTTCTCTGTAACTTAGTTGTTGAAACCCAGGCAACATTCTAGTAAATCTCCTCTGTACTCTCTCTATTTTGTTGACATCCTTCCTATAATTGGGCGACCAAAATTGTACACCATACTCCAGATTTGGTCTCACCAATGCCTTGTACAATTTTAACATTACATCCAGCTTCTATACTCAATGCTCTGCTTTATAAAGGCTAGCATACCAAAAGCTTTATTTACCACCCTGTCTATATGAGATTCCACCTTCAAGGAACTATGCACGGTTATTCCCAGATCCCTCTGTTCAACTGCATTCTTCAATTCCCTATGAATGAATATCTTTCATTCATTCTTGACCTCTCCACATCACCACCTATATCTCTCGTTTCCCTTATCCCAAACCAGTCTGAAGAAGGGCCTCGACCCAAAACGTCACCCATTCCTTCTCTCCAGAGATGCTGCCTGTCCCGTTGAGTTACTCCAGCATTTTGTGTCTATCGAATATCACTGTACCTTAATTGGTACACGTGACAATAAAAGACCTTTAAACCTTTATCTTTGGTTTAAGCCAGCATTTGCAGTTCCTTCCGACACGTTTTGAAACCATTTATTTTATGTGTGAGTGATGGACGATCTCACGGTTTGAGAAACAAGAACACAGATGGTGACGGTTCTCTTACTGTATTCTGTGTTGAAGGTGAATCAAGCATGGAAGCAGGCCCTTCAGTCGCTGGCCAGCAATTCCCGCACATTAACACTGCCCAGGAGTGGTGGCCACCATTGAGTGGGGCTGCCTCCATGCAGCTCTCTGTTCTTTCATTCTTTTTTTCGTTATTTTTAGTATGTTTTCAAAGAGTTTGTTTTTGGATGATCTTTAGTATTTTTTTATGCTTGCCCCAGTTGTACAGCGGTACTTGGTGAGACCATCACGCTGCGCGGAGTACATTGCCGTACAGTTTAGGTCTCCTAAGTCTGAGGAAAGACATTCCTGCCATAGAAAAGGGAGAGAAGGTTCACCAGATGATTATGGGGATGGCAGGGTTCATATGATGAAAGACGCTGGTAGACTAGGCGTTGTATCTGCTAGAATTAGAAGATTGAGGGGGGGGATTTATAGAAATTCCAATTTTAAGGGTTGGACAGGGCCTAGATGCAGGACGATTGTTGTCCGATGTTGGGGCAGGTCCCGCCCAGGGGGGTCACAGTTTACGGATACGGGGGAACTCTTGAGGCCGAGT
>NC_073398.1:5187932-5377932 GCF_028641065.1 Leucoraja erinaceus
AGCAACCTCTACAGCTGAGCCACCCATATCTTGCCGCAATGACATAATCAAACGCTTGTACACATAAAGCAAAATTGATTGCTTACAGAGGGTCCGAAGGACACCATTCCAACAATGCTAACCCAACCTCCTTTGACATTCTATGTGTAGGTACGTCGGATAGACAGGTTAGAGGGATACGGGCAAATGTAGGAGGGGAAAGAGTGTAGATGGGCATGTTGGATGGGTGTGGCGCAGGTTTAGGTGGGGTTGGGCGGACTACAGGGCATGTTCCTTATTGATGATTCCCTCTGTGACTCTATGTGCCTGCATGGAAAAGAACTGGAGAGGCTTGCGGGACAACTTCAGCGGGTCGTGAAAACACTTTAGTGTAAAGATACCAGCATGGAACACTGGCTCTCGATCACCAGTCCCTGCCGACCACCAATCCACCCGTTCACGTAGTGCTTATCCAAATTCGTAATCCACATCCCTGATGGGACATAACCTGCAAAACCCATACGTCTTTGGGATGTGGAAGGAGGACCAAGCACCCAGAGGGAAAAACTCACACCCACACAGGGAGACAGCAGCCAAACTCCACAACCTAGACAGAGAGCACCCACGGCAGTATTCAAACCTGTGGTCGCTGGACGCTGTGAGGCAGGGGTTTAACGGCGAACTTATTTTTTTTTGTTTTCTCCGTGAGTTGCTGCCCTTGTTTGGAGATAGTTGGTAATCGTGGTACACTCTGGAGTTTAGAAGGATGAGGGGGAATCTCCATTGAAAAACATATGTAGATGTTAAGGGCTTGAACCGCTAGGGGCAGGAAACATGTTTCCCAATGTTGGAGAGGAGTCCAGAAACCCAGGGGGGGGGGGGGGGGCCAGAGTTTAAGAAGCCATTAGAACGCCAGAAGACGAAGGAAGAGGGGAAATACCCGCTTTCTCAGAGGAGTGGTGAATGTTTGTGGATTTCTCGGCATCAAGAAGGGGCGGGCAGGGAGGAAGGTTCTATGGGGGCTTTTCAAGAGTAGAGATCGATAGGGCTCCTTAAAAAATAGCAGAAGTCAGAGGAGATGGGGAGATAGCAGCAGGAGGACGGGGGGGCGGGTGCGAGGTGGTGGTACTGGGGTACTATTGGGGGATGATCAGCCATGATCACATTGTGAATGGCGGTTTGCTGGCCTGGGCCGAAGGAGGACGAATGGTACTACTCCTGCACCTATTGTCGTATTGTGTCGTATTGACATATTAATTGCCACCAACAGGTGATGGCTCTCTGACACTGTGCCTGAAACAAGGAACGCATGCAGTTGGCAGCAGATTCAGCAGGAAAATCAGTGCTTTCTGTCAGCACCGTCAACAACCCTAACGACGGAGATTAAATTGCTACCAAGACAAGGTTAGTGAGAGGGAAAAGGCAAGAGAGACCCTGCTGAGATATTCAGCTGAGCGGGGCAGCGTTCCGTGGAGATACGCAGACCGGTCGCTCGGCGTTCGGAGATAACAAGCGGGTATGGGGGAGGGGCAACAGTGGCGCACGTGCTAGTCGATGCCTTACAGCCACCAGTGAGCCCGAATGTTCGATTCATGGCCACAGGGCTGCTGTCGGCACGGAGTGTACGTAGTGCCCTGAAAAAACTCGGGGTTTCTCCAGGTGCTGCGGTTACTTGCCACCACGCCAACGACGTAACAGGTCTTTGTAGGTTATTGTGTTTGGAAACGATTGCAAATTGTCCCGCGTAGTGTGGGTAGGACAGTGATTGTTGTATGGGGGGACCGCTGCGTTAGTGCATGTGGAAAACGGTGGGCTGAAAAGAAAGTACGTAATATTTCCTTGCGGTATCTCCTAACACTAAAACTAAACCTTCTCACACAAAGGGGGGTGGGTGTAGGGAACGAGAGACAGAGGAGGTAGTTAGTGACAGGCAGGCACTATCACAACGTTTAAAAAAAAATCTTGGGAAAGGAGTACCATGGCGAAGACACGCTTACAGGCCAAAACGCAGGCAGGTGGGATTAGTGTATATGGGACATGTTGGGTGGCGTGGGAAAGTGTTGCGAAAAGTCAATGTTGCTGACTCCAATTTCTCTAAGAGCGTTTTTGTTTGAGTGAGCCTTGAAAAGGTAAATCATGGCGATGGCCAAGTAAGGATTTATTTTCACTCCGAAGCTTTAATGAGCAAAACAGGGCCCAAGATTTAAAAAAATAAATCTAAATAAACTTGGCCAAGAGTTGTGGATTTTGCCAATCCAAGTGGTCAACATCGATAAGCTATTGAGTTGCGTTCAAGTCAGGCGGGGCGATAGTTATGCGGAAGCTCAGCTATTACCAAATAAGATTGATGGGGGCAGAAACGTAAACTAAAAACATCTCGGCGGCTAGCAGAGGCGCGGTTGTGTTTGTTGGTGTCGTATTATTAGCTGGTGTTGCTCCATTACAAAACACGGACACAGGAGGTGCTGGAAGAAAGTACTCGCGGGTCAGGCAGCTCCCTGGAGAAACATGGATAGGTGACAAGTTTTGGTTTGGGACCCTTTCCTCAGACTGAGTGTATTGGGTGGGCAGGGGAAGAGGCCAGGACAAAGCTTGGCTGATAGTGATAGTGTGAACACAGGCAAGGGGGAGGGGGGGTTGGGTTGATAGGCAGTGTGTTGGGAGCACAGGCCCGAGAGTAACACAGAAGGTTTGTGAGGTGGACAGATTGGAGAGCCGCAAATTGTGAAGCCAAGAGGAGGGAATGTGGGAGGGGGTGGGGGAGGGGGCGGGCGGGAAATACAAATGGAAGCCAGGTGGGGCATTGGCAACGGGGGCGGAGGGGGGCGGGGGGGGGGGGGAAGAAGGGGGGAGGGGGGGGGGGGGGAAGGGTAGGGGGAAAATGGGGAAGGGAGAGTGTGGGGGGTTAGCGTTACCCTAAGGAACTTGGAGGAATTCAATGTTCTAATCAAAAATAGACACAAAAGGCGAAGAGGGGGGAGTAACTCAGCTGGCAGGGGAGGCAGCTGTAGGAGGGAAAAGAGGAGATGGGAGGCAACGTGAGGGATTGGAACTATTGGGGAGACTCGGTTTCAGAGCGAGAAGGGGAGGAAATGGAAGGAGTGGTCCCCGATCATCGAAAGTTTCAGTCCTGGGGGAGGAGGGGAGGAATCTCAAGTGCGGACTACTCCAGCACTTTCTGTAAATCTCTGGAAAAACCAGCATTCTCCGGTCCTCATATGCCCTTGTAATAAAAGCCCATGTGCCTCACGGCGCTAGAAAAAACCGGGTTTTGATCCTTCGGACACGTTTTTCAAGCTTGCCAGGTGGGAGTTTGCACGTTCTCCCTGGTCCGCGTGGGTTTTATCCACGTGGGGTGCCGGTTTCTCCACACACTCTAAAGACGTGAGGGGTTTGTAGGTTCTTGGCGGGGCTGTTAAAAAAAATTGGCCCTGCAGGTGTAGACGAGTGAAAAGAGAGAGGTTAGCGGGCAAGAGCGTTTAATGTTCCATGTGTCACAGATCGGACAAGGAAATTCTTGCTTTGCTTCACAAGACAAGGCAGGTAAATAGTATCAGCATGTATTAAGTGGACGAACAAGAACAGATCAGTAACAGTTGTGCCATATAACTGCAGAGAATATCATGTACAGCATAAGAACTAATCAGATAAAGTGCCAATAGGGTATTAATGTAAGAGTTGGGTTTGGAGTGGAGGTTTGAGGGAGCACTGATGGCCTGAGGAAGAGGCTTAAGGGACAAGGGGAAATCAGCTATTCCGGAACAAAGGAAGTGAAGGATTTCGAGGCCTCTGTAGGACGCTAACATGAATGGCACGGCGACGGGAAGATGAGTGTCCGTTGGCCGAGGATTGTGTGGATCATTAACATGCTTGCCAGCCTTTCTGATGGTAGCAGCGACATGGATAGATCCCCTCGATGGCAGGAGGTCAGAGCCGATGATGGACAGGGCAAGTGTTGTGGGATAAGAGCGAAACAACTGTGAACGGGTGATGGAGGATGGTCGGCATTGGGACCGGGAGGGCCTGGGGTCCATGCCGTATCGTAAAGGAAGATCCCAGCGCTCTAACTCACTAACCAACTAACCTGCCCAGGTGGCACAATCTCAACTGCCCCAGGTGGAGACAGCTCTATAAACAAAGCAGTGATGCGAAGGGATTTGTACAGAGAGGACACCGAGGGGATCCTCTGCCCGTGAAGAAGGAAAAGGAATTTATTTAGTTCACTATCTCATTGCACACCATCGTCAAAGATCTCTCTGCTCCTTGGAGTATGGGCCACATTTGGAGAAGGCACCTGGATACCGATGAGTAAGTTACGAAAATTTGCAACCAGTGGCGTTGCCAGCTCAGCCCTGGGCTGATGTGGAGGACGGAAACTGCAGATGGTGGTGAACAAGGAAGATAGACACAAAAAGGCTGGAGGTGTAACTCAGGAGGGTTCAGGAGCAGATATCCTTTGGAGAAGAACATGGAATACGTTGCAATTTACAAATTGCGGAAGAATGACCAAAGAGGGAGGGGTCACAAGTACGAGTAGAAAAGGAAGAAAAGAAGATGACTGGGCGCAGTAATCGAAAATGGGGAAAAAGATCGAAACTGAAGGGAAAAAAGAAGAGGAAGGAAAAGAGTCTCCGAGGAAAAAAAGGTGCTGGGGGAAGAAACGGAAAAAGGATAAAAGGGAAATGGAGGACTGGCGTAGGTTGAAAAAAAGGCAGGCAGGGGGGGGGGGGGGAAAGAATTGAAGGGAACTCGAGAAAAGTAACGAAATAAGGAAGAAAGAGAAAAAGGAAGAAGAAAAAGGAACATAGAAGGGAAGGAGAAGAGATAAGGGAGGAAGGTAGAAGGAGGAAGATAAGGGAATAGAAGGGAAGGTAGGGTGGAGGAGATCAGGAACTAAGTTAAGTGGAAAAGGAAAACCCTTTCCCTTGTCCCGGGGGGGAGTCGAGGAGCAAGAAAGAAAGGAAAGGAAGAGGGGGAGAAGGAAGATAAGAAAAAAAATGGATAAGGAGGAGCGGGAGGGAGGAAAAGGAGGGGAGGGGGAAGGAGGAGGTAGGGGGAGGAGGAGGTGGAAGGAGGCAAGCGGGGGTGAGCGAGGGGAGAGGAAAAGGGAGGCAGGGGGTGAGGAGAGGAGGGGGGGAGGAGAGGGAGGGAGGGGGGGAGCCGAGAAGAAGGGTGAGAGAGGTGGGAGAGGGAATGACGGCCATGAGAGCGCGAGAAAGGGGCAGAAGAGAGGCGAGGGAGGAGAAGGGCACCATGGGAGCCGCAGAGAGAGGTGGCGGAGAAGAGGGCGAAGTAGGAGTGAGAGTAGGAGAGAGGCCGGAGAGGCGGAGATGAGCCGGGGGGAGAGCGCGAGAGAGAGCGGAGGATAGAGTGAAGAGAAAACGGATGCAGTTGGGGCAGAAGGAAACGAGGAAGAGAGAGGAACGAGCAGATCAAGAAAGAAAAAGCGGGAGGAAAAAGGAGCGGGCGGGAATGAGAGAGATGAGCGAGGAGAGCGCGATATTGAGGAATGCGAGAGAGAGAAGAGCGACGGCGAGAGAGAGAGAGAGAACTATAGGTGAGAGCGATCTATCTCGCGAGATAGATATCTCTAGCGCTAGCTAACGCCGAGTAGAGCTACTCGCCTCCCACGTTTTCGTGGTATGGAGTCTATCGCAGAACGGATCTCTCTATCCTATCTATATCGGCCTCTCTCTATCGCTACTCCTAAATCGCTTCTGTTATATGCTGTATCTCTACTCCCTAAATCGAACCTATAGCGACCCCCCCTCTCCTCTACCTACTTTCTAGATCTTGAGCAACTCCCTATTACAATGAGCTATAAGAGTGATAGCAGCTATCACCCCCCACTCTATATCCTTACCATATTGTGTCCATTATCTCTCTTCTCCCTTCGCTCTATCTTGTCAGCATGTCGTGGGGGGTGTGTGTAGTAAGCGCGTGTGTATGTACGCGCGTGATTGCTGTGGATTAGGTGTGTGTGCCACCGAGAGTGTTGGACAGACTATGGTTGAGTTTTTTGGGGTGTGTGTGTGTATGTGTTGTGTAGACCCGTGGACGTGATGTGTGTGTGTGGATGGGGTAGACAGTCAGTAACCTTTGTCCCAGGATGTAAATTATCACAACGCTATATATGCAACACGTCTGGAAGGTGTGTGTGTGTTGGTTTTTGTGGTGATGTGTGGTGTAATGTTGTGTTGTTTGGGTGGCTGTGGTGTGGTGCTGTGTGTGGGGGGTGTATGGTTGTGGGGGTGGGTGTTGTGGGTGTGTATGTGTGTGTATGTGTGTGCCGTGTGTATAATCAGGGTGTGGAGCTTCTCTGGTCAGGTCCAGGTAGAGATCCCCTTTGTCTCATCTAACAAACCTCTCTCTACTCTCTCATATCTCCTCTCTCAGTCTCTCGATCCCTAGCTACTCTCTCTTTCTCTCTCTCTCTCTCATCTATATTCTCTCTCTCTCTCTCTCTCTCGCGCTATCTCTCTAATATCTCCTATGTTCTACTCATTCTCTCTCTCCCCTTCGATGTCGGACATCTCCTTCTCACCCATTATAGTTAGATTGCCTCCCTATGCATCTATCTCTCCCTCCACCGCAACTCTCATTAGAAAACTACAAGTAATGTTCGGACTGAAGCTCTCTCTCTCTATCTCTCTATAGCATCTCTCATATCTCTCTCTTATCTACGCGATGCTGCATCTATCTCTCTCTCTCTCTAGCGCGCTCTAGCTATCTAATATACGATCGCTCATTATATCATATAGTCTATATTCCTCTTATCTCTCTCTCTCTCTGGACCTCTCTCCGACCGCCTCTCTCTTCCGACCTCTCTCTCCCCCTCTCACGGGTATGGAGAGAAGCTGGTACGGGATACTGAAGTTGCGAGGATCAGCCATGATCATATGGAACTGGCGGGGCATTTCTCGAAGGGCCGAACCGGCCTACGCATGCACCTAATTTTAGTTCTATGTTTCTCTCTCGCATCTCATCTCCTCCCTCTCTCGCCCCCCTCTCTATCCTCCCTCCAGTCCTCCTCTATCGCCTGTAGATCGTATCTGTGTGGGGGTGTGATGGGTGTGTGTGGGTGTGGGTGCGTGCGGGTATGGGCCTGTGGTGGTGGGTGTGGTGTTGTAAGCGGGGGTGGGGGGGGGGGGGGGGGATCGAGCGCTCCCCCTCACGCAACCCGAGCCGGAGCCGGAGCACACCCCCCCCGGCGCGACCCTCCGCAGCGCCGCGCGCGCGAGCACGCGCGGGGCGCGCGCGCGCGCGGCGCGCTTCGCGCAGCGCGCGCGCGCGACGAGGCGAGCGCGCGCGGGCGCGCGCGCGCGCGCGAAACGCGCGCGAGCGCCGCGTCGACTCTCGATGCTAATCTTCGCCTAGAGATAACTGCTCGATCTCTCCGTGATTAACTCAAGGCTATCGCCTCTTATCCCACCCTCCCTCTTCTTGACAACTCTGCCTGATTCAGCGAGGGAGAAGGCTTCTAGAGGGCCTATATATCGCTTCTGCTCCCAGGTCCTCTCGCCCACAGGGCTCCTATCACTACACGAAGGCTACGCACTCGAGATCGCTCACGAGAGAGCGCCTTCGGTACCCTTCAGGGGGGGGGTTATTGCTGGGGATGTCTATCGAGCCTATGTGGGGTTTGGGTGGGGTGGGGGGGCGGGGGGGTGTGGGGGGGGGGGTGTGGGGGGGTGGGGGGGTGGTGGGGGGGGGGGGGGGGGGGGGGGGGGGGGGGGGGGGGGGGGGGGGGTGGGAGTTGGGGGGGGGGGGTGGGGTGGGGGGTGGGGGGGGGGTGGGGGTGAAGGGGACAGGTTGTTGGGAGTCTCTAAGGGGTGGTAGGGGTGGGGGGGGTGTGGCGGGTGTGGGGATTGGGGGGGTGGGGGGGGGGGGGGTGGGGGGGGGGGGGGGGGGGGGGGGGGGGGGGGGGGGGGGGGGTGTGGGTGTGTGTGGGTGGGTGTGTGGGGGTGTGGGGGCGGGTGGGTGTGTGTGGGGGTGTGTGTGTGGGTGTGTGTGTGTGTGGGTGTGTAATCCTGCAGGATCTTTGCGTCAGTAGGATGCAGCTCACGCTGCGACGAAGGCTTACAAGGCGAGTGACCAAAAACCTCTGGCCGACCTCACGGAAACCTTGGTCACCAGAGGTCACCAGAGGGCACCAGAGGTTTCCGTTCAGGTTTCCTAAGTGGGACAGGGGCTTTACACCAGCACGTTGTGTCTTCTAAAATTAGTTTGTAGCTTTGGTGGAAAGTCCCATAGATTTTAGTTGCTTGCCAGTTTTCTATACTCAGTCAGTAATTGCCAACGATTCTGCGACCAAGAAATCAATGAATCTATGAAAAGGAACGGCTTGAGTGAGCTGAGTGAGTAGGGTTACTTGGCACGGTGAAACACCAAAGCATAAAAGAGCGGAACCATTGCAGTTTTACACACACATTCAGAAAGTTATATAATAAATATAAAACGTTTAACAAAACACCAGAAAGCAGGACACTGGGATGGACAGTGCAAGGATAAATAATGACACAGCTTTGAAAACCCAGTTTGACAAATGATTGCAACAGTGTGCATTGACATGAACTGAGGGTGTGGTTTATGCGCAGTGTTATGACAGGATGATGATTTGTTGGAGCTGGTCCAATGCAGAGCATAACAAAGCGAGCTGCAGCTTAGAGGACGACAGTGAAAGTTCAAGAGATTTTGTGAAGCAGCATCTGGGCCTAGTTAGTGGTTGGCAGCCTGCAGCAGTGAAATACGACTACATTTGGAACGGGATACAAGTCAAACACCCACGTTAAGCTCGGGCCAGACAATCCTTGTCAGCAATGTTTTAAAATGGAACTAAAAAATAGTTCCGTGCGGGAAGGAACTGCAGAATGTGGTTTACAACCCAAAGAGAGATACAAAATGCTGGAGTAACTCGCGGGACAGGGCAGCATCTCTGGAGAGAAGGATGTGGGAACGTTTAGGATCGAGACCCTTGTTCAGACTGAGAGTCAGGGGAGAGAGAGACATCGAGAAGATGGACACAACAAGCTGGAGTAAAATGAGTGGGTCAGGCAGCATCTCCAGGGAAAAGGAATGGGCGAGACGTTTCGGGTTCAAGACCCTTCTTCAAAACTGAGAGTCAGGGGAAATGGAACCGAGAGGAGATATAGATGGTGATATAGGGAGATATGGCACAAATGAATGAAAGATATGCAAAAAAAACCGTAACAATGATAAAGGAAACAGGCCATTGGTAGATGGTGGCCTGGGTGAAAATGAGTTACAGACAGTGAAACTCAACGAGACGATTTTGAAAAGCTGGTTCATCTATGATGGAAGAGGGGAACCCCCGTTACCTAAAGAAAATGAGGCCTGGCATGGAACTTCTCATCTTGTGTGCAGATGCGGCACAGATGGAGGAATTGGGAAAGTTAGCGGATAGAGCCTTTGCAGGAAGCAGGTTGGGGAAGAAGTGTGGTCTAGATAGTTGTGGGAGTCAGTAGTTTTATAATAGATGTCAGTCGACAGTCCATCTCCTGCCATGAAAACGGTGAGAATTTGTGCATGATGAAATGTGGTGAAGTTTATGAAGTCCGTGGTTCTGCATGGTGCAGGAGGTAGACACAGAGATATGGAAGGGGTGAGGTGTGTGAAAACTTAGATCAAAGGAGACAATGTCGAAGGAAATGTAGAACGGTCATTGTTAGCTCGGGTGGGTGGGGGGGGGGAAGGTGACAAGAGGCATACAATCTGTGATATTTAATCGGGAGGACAATGAAACTAGGGTCGGGAGGGTGAGGGGATTGAGAGACACAGGGAAAGCAAGGGCTACTTGAAGTTAGAGAAGTCAATGTTCATACCGCCTAGGGTTGTAAGCTGCCCAAGCAAAATATTAGGTGCTGTTCCTCTAATTTGCGTTGGGCCCCAACTGTGACAATGGAACCTGAAAGGTCGTTGTGGGAATGGGAGGGAGGGCAACAGGGGAGATCGGATAGGCCCAGGCGGATGGCTCTGTGTAACCCCTAACATTTAACAATTATTTTTCAGCTGCTCTCTGAGGAGGGAAAAACAAGGTTGCTCTTGTCCCCAAATTGAACTGTGATCGCACCAGAAGAGTCAACAACACATAAATGATCTGAAAACCAGGTTAGAGGTCGTGTTTTTACCCTCTCCATGGCGGGTTAAAACATTATTGTTTTAATGGGAACTCGTATTTGAGGGGAGCGGGAGGTTGGGAGGTGGGTGGGGTGGGAAGTCTGAGAACCATTCGCAAAATGCTGCCTTACAGCGCTTGCGCAGCACCCGGAGACCCCTGGTTCAATCCTGACTACGGACTTGTCTGTCCGTGGACGGCCCCCTGTGCACGTTCTCCCCGGGACCCGCGTGGGTTTTCGCCAAGCCTCTCGATTTCCTCCCACACTCAAAGACGCACAGTTTGTAATTTAATTGGCTTGGTGTAAATGTTAAACATGGCCCTATTGTGTGTAGGGTAGTGTTAATGTACGGGGAAATCACTGGTCGGTGGCGGACTTGGGGCCGAAGGGCATGTTTTCCACGCTGTATCTCTAAAAAAAATAGTTGAAACAGAAAAAAAATAAAAATGAGTTAAAAAAGAAGAAAGAAATGGAGGACCCAGGTGATGGATTAAAAATCTATCATGGTGCTGACACAAGGAACTGCCCAGGCGCAGGACTCTGGAGAAATCACAAAGTGCTGGAGTAAATGACATTTTAAAAGACATTTGGGACAGGTACAAATGGATACACAAAATGCTGAAGTAACTTAGCGGGTCAGGCAGCATCTATGGAGAAAGGAATAGGTGATAGGTCAAAATCTTTCTTCAGACTGGCAGAAAGAGTGGATGTGGAGAGGAGTTTCCAGGTAGTCGGAGAGGGTAGCCTGAAGAAGGGTCTCGACCACGAAACGTTACCTATTCCTTTTCTCCAAGATGCTGCCTGACCCGCCGAGTTACTCCGCATTTTTGTGTCTATGCTTCGGTGTAAACCAGCATCTGCTGTTCCTTCCTGCACTTGGATGGGAAAGGTTTAGAACAAGGGGTTCACAGTTTTAAGGAAAGAGGGAAATCTTTTAGGACCGAGATGAGGGCAAAACATTTTTCACACAGAGAGTGGTGAATCTCTGGAATTCTCTCCCGCAGAAGGTAGTTGAGGCCAGTTCAGTGACTATATTTAAGAGGGAGTTAGATGTGTTCCCTTGTGGCTAGAAGGGATCAGGGGGTATGGTGAGAAGGGAGGTACAGGATACTGGAGTTGGATGACACGCACCCATGATCCATATTGAATGGCCGGTGCAGGCTCGACAGGGCCGACTCGATGGCCTACTCCTGCACACTATTTTCTATGTTTCTAAGTGTAGTGGCTATATGGGCTAAAACGCGGGCAGGTGAGACTTAGAGTATCCACCGGCATCATGGTCAGTGTCGGCCAAAGGGCTTGTTAAGTGGCTGTATGACTCCTTGACTTATGGGAATGATCCCGTGGATGATTGTGTTAAATTGGAGAAGTGTTGAAGGGTCTGGCCTTCAGAAGGATAAGGCAACAGGATTCTCATTGAAACCAATAGGACAATCGACATAGGGGGGGATAGGCCATGAGGCCTCGGTAGGAAGAAAAAATTCAGGGTGAGAGGAGGGCTTGATTCATCCTGAAATCATTTACAAGGAGTTAGGATGTGGCCCCAGAAGACCCTCTCTTAAGAGGGATCTAGGGGGTAGGCTTCTTTTAAAAGAGGTGGGGGAGTGGGAGAGGGAGGGAAGAGGTAGAGACAGGATACTGAGTAAAGTATGAGCCTCGCAGGAAAGATGGGTATCTCGAATGGCGTGGTGCAGGCCTCGAAGGGCAAGAAGGTGGCCTATCTACTGCACCGGAATGTTCTAATGGGATTTGTATTACCTACTAGTGGTATTCCTTGGTCCTCAAAACCCAGTGCTAAATCAATATGGCTCCGGTCCTGCCTCAGGCGATTGATGGGGAGCTATCATAGACAGTCCTGGCCACATACATGTAGCTTCTCTGCCCACTTACAGCTTGACGACATCTTGCACTATGACTCTGGACATATTTGTTCAATAGACCTATGCCGAGGATGGATTGTGCGTTAACGTTTTCAAAATGCTGTTTCAGCAGGTTGCCGGGCCTTACGAGCCCCTTAATACAGCAAGGATAGCAGTCATACCAAAAGCTCCAGTGACGATGACTTTCGTGATTGAGTAAATTAGGGGGGGGGGTCTTGAGAGACGGACAGAATAGAGCATGGGGAGCAGAGAGGGGCTCAGGATCAAGATAACTGCACAAGAGAAAGGAAACCGAGGAGGGGGGGGGGATTGAGAGGAGAGGGATGATCCAAATGAGAGGGCCACGGGGAAAGACTGAGATGAATCAGATCGGAGCGGGAAGAGAGCCCACTGACTGGAGAGGAGGGGACACAATGAAAGGGGGGGGTGCAGTGAGCAAAAGAGAGGAGAGAGGGGGATAGAGAGTAGCGAAAGGCGGGGGGGAAGAGAAACAGCGGAAAGACGGGGGGGAGGATGGGTCAGAGGGTGGGGAGGGGGGACAGGATCGGCGGGAGGAGCGGGGGAAAGACGGAGACTTTAGAGGGGGGGCTGCCGGAAAGAGGGGAGGGGGCCCTTCAAGCAGGGGGAGGAAGGGGGGGGGGAGTGAGAACCGAGGGGGCGGGGCGAGGGGGGAGACGAGAGCGGGGGGACTGGGGGACGCCAGTGGGGGAAGGGAGAAAGAGGGGGGGGCAGAGTGGGAAGGGGGGAGATGGGGGGAAGGAGGGAGCCATGGGAGAGAGAGGCGGGGGGAGAGATGGATCGAGGGGGAGGGGGGGGAGGAAGCAAGGGAGCAGGGAGGGAGAAGGCAGACCGGGCATTTTTACCTACCGGTGTCGGTTTCCTTGCACCTTCAGAAAAACTCCAACAGAGCCAATTCAAAAATACCCCCGCCCAGGTCCAGCGAAGGAGATTGACCTACGGCTGCCCTCGACGCCTTGTAAACTACATAGCGAGCCGACTAAGCAAATCTACCGCTGCAGCACGTGACTTCTATTGAGTAATTAAATGAAACGATCTTGGCACTGACAGAAGATAACCAGATGGAGCTTCATTTTTCAGCTCAAGAACTGCACAAAAACAATTTTACTAATTGACACCACACTATTGAAAACAGTAATCCAAATGTCTTTTCCACTCCGCATGTCTGTGATGAAATCAGATCGTGCCTTCCTTCCCACTGCTGTATTTGAATGGTACACAATGCAGTCATTCTTTGGCAATCCTCCTACATTTTGTGCGTGTTTAGGCCAAAGTTATCCACAGTACAACATCATTGCACTCTCTGAGGATGAGTCACTCTTTCCAGCTCTTTTTAATCCACCGCAGACTGTACACTTTAGACTTTAGAGATACAGCGCCGAAACTGGCCCTTCAGCCCATCGAGTCCACGCCGACCAGTGATCACCCTGCACACTAACCTACACACACTAGGACCAAATTTACAATTTTTACCAAAACCAATTAACCTACTGACCGAGGGTCAATCTACAATTTTTAGCAAAGCCAATTGAACTACAAACCTGCGCATCTTTGGAGTGTGGGAGGAAACCAGAGCACCTGGAGAAAACCCACACAGACACAAGGAAAACATACAAACTCCGTACAGTCAGCACCCATTAGTCAGGATTGAACCCGGGTCTTTGGCGCCGTAAGGCAGCAGCTCTACTGCTGCACCACCGTGCCTCCAAATTTGGAGATACAACGTGGAAACGGCCCTTCAGCCCACCAGGCCCGTGCTGACCAGGAATCATCCCGTACACTAATCTACACTCACTGTGGTCAATTTTACAACTTACCCTTCGGCCCATCGAATCTGCTCCGCAATTAATCATTTTCCCCTCTCACTCCCATTCTCCTGCCCTCTCCTGCAACCTTTGCTTCTTGAAAAGCTTTCCCGACAGCTCAGGCCTTAAAGTCTGGGAAACATTAATGTAAATCTTCTTTGAACTCTTTCCAGCTTAATGGCATCCTAACTAAGTGATCAAAACTGAACACAATATCTCAAATGCGGCCTCAATTATGCTATTAATTTTTGAATAAAATTAATTGATTTTAATTAATTAGTAAATAATGAGTTAATTCTGATTGATTAATTAAGCAGCAACTACTGGTGTGCCACTGTGCCACCCTATCAAGAACTCCATCAATAACATTTTTAGAACATGAAGAATGACTGGATAGACTCGGCTTGTACTCGCTAGAATTTAGAAGATTGAGGGGGGATCTTATTGAAACTTACAAAATTCTTAAGGGGTTGGACAGGCTAGATGCAGGAAGATTGTTCGCGATGTTGGGGAAGTCCAGGACAAGGGGTCACAGCTTAAGGATAAAGGGGGAAAATCTTTTAGGACCGAGATGAGAAAAACATTTTTTCACACAGAGAGTGGTGAATCTCTGGAATTCTCTGCCACAGAAGGTAGTTGAGGCCAGTTCATTGACTATATTTAAGAGGGAGTTAGATGTGGCCCTTGTGGCTAAAGGGATCAGAGGGTATGGAGAGAAGGCAGGTACAGGATACCGAGTTGGATGATCAGCCATGATCATATGAATGGTGGTGCAGGCTCGAAGGGCCGAATGGCCTACTCCTGCACCTAATTTCTATGTTTCTATGTTTCTATACAGGGCTGGTACACAGGACATAAAGTGCTGGAGTAACTCAGCGGGTCAGATAACATCACCGGAGAACATGCATGGGTAACGTTTGAGGTTGTGACCCTTCTTCCAAACTGAGATACAGTGGGGGCCGGCACAGTGTCACAGTTGCTGCCTCACAGCGAACACAGAGACCCGGGCTCGATCCTGACGTCATGTGCTGTCTGTGTGGGAGTTTGTACGTTCTCACTGCGATCACGTGGGTTTCTTGCGGCTCCTCCCAATTCCTCCCACGTCCCACAGGCAAGGATGTTTGCAGGCCAATTGCTTCTGTAAATTGCCTCCTAATTTGCAGGATGCATAAGTGGAATGACACAGATGTAGTGTGAGGGGTGATTGATGGTTGCGTGGACCCGCTGGGCCGGAGAGCCTGTTTCCACGCTGTGTCTCCAAAACTACATGTTGTCTGACCTGCCGAGTTACTCAAGATTCCAGCATCTCTGCGAATCCTTGTATGTGCCTCTAGTGTATGTGCATGGTGTTTGCCCTTGTGGCTCTCTTGATTTAATATGATCTCTTTACTCATCAGGAAGTGGAAGATCTTCTCTTGGCTAAGATGAAGGAACTACATTGCAGAATGGGGTCCAATATGCCATCCCTGCAAGGCGACATTGCAAGCTTTAAATGCATGCTTGAGGCAGAGGAACGAAGGTGAGTATTTACAGATGATGCACCAGTCTGAACATAGAACAGGGCGGCACGGTGGCGCAGCGGTAGAGTTGCTGCCTTACGGCTCTAGAGACCCGGGTTTGATCCTGACCTGCGTTGGATTTCGGCAAGTGTTCCATTTTCCTCCCACATTCCAAAGACGTGCCAGTTTGTAGGCCAATTGATTTGGTAAAATTGCCAATTCTCCCTAGTGTGTGTGTGTGTCCCCCTAATGTGCAGGGATCGCTGGTCGGCACGGACTCGGTGGGCTGAAGGGCCTGTTTCTGCTCTCTATCTCCAAACTCTAAACAAAACAGTACAGCACAGGGATAGGCCCTTCGACCCACAATGACTGTTGCCACTTTCATTTCACTGCACATCTCGTATGTGTATGTGACAAATAAACTTGACTTGACTTGACTTGAACATGATGCCAAGCCCAACTCTTATCAGCCTGCGCTTAACCCGTATCCCTCCGTTCCCTGCGTGTTCATGTTGCTATCCAAAGATTTCCTCAATGCCACTATTACATCAGCATCAACCATGACTGTGTTCCAGGCACTCACTACTCTCATTCTAAGAAACATGCCCTGCAAACCTTCTTCAAACTCTGCCCTCTCACCTAAAAGATATGTCCTCTAGTATTTGATTTGTGCATCCTCGGAAAAAGGTTCTGACTGTCCACCCTATCTATGCCTCACAGTTTTATAGTCTTCTATCAAGTCTTCCCGCAACCTCTGACATACCAGAGAAAGCAATCCATGTCTGTCCAACCTTTCTCTGTAGCTAATACCAAAGATCCTATAGCGGAGCAAGATAGACCACTCCTGCTAAATGCAATGGGCGGACGTGTAATACGCAACGGAGCGGAACGTGGGCCTTTTTTTCATCCATTTCAGTAACCCGACCCGACCCGACCTGACCCGTGTAATCAACGTTGCGGGGGAACAGTTTGTGTTAATATATTATAATTCTGAAAATGAGAAGATTTTTCCCGAAGAACTTTTATTTTTACCGAGGATGTTTCCGTAACCGTCTTCCGTCTCCGCACTAGTATCTTTGCTCCGCTACGGGGTCTTTGGTGCGGAGACGGAAGCCGGTTACGGAAATGGGGCCGAAAATTACCCATGAATCTGCCCGTGACTGTATTACGACTTTTTCGTCAGGTAATCTATCTTGCTCGCTGTAGGATCTTTGGCTAATACCCACTAATTCAGGCATCATTATGGTGCCTGCACCCTTTCCTGTGATGAGTTGACCAGAAGCGCACACAACATTCCAGGTGCAGCATAAACAATGTTGAGCTGCACCATGGCGTCTTTCATTTTAAGTTCAGTTTAGAGATACAGCGTGGAAACAGGCCCTTTGGCCAACTGAGTTCATGCCGCCCAGCGATCGCCCGTACACCAGCACTATCCTACACACTAGGGACAATTTGCAACCGTCATCGAAGGCCATTAACCTACAATCCTGCACGTCTTTGTAGTGTGGGAGGAAACCGGAGCACCCAGGGAAAACCCACCTGGTCACGTGGAGAACGTACAAACTCTGTTTAGGATTGAACCCAGGTGTCTGACGCTGTAAGGCAGCGACTCTACCGCTGCGCCACCGTGCCGCAAACATTGACGTTTATACTCAATGCCACAATCAAAGAAGACGGGCATGCCATCTGCCCTCTTGATCACTCAATATAAATCACTATTTCCATTGTGATAGCGTTATACAGAGTCATAGAGTGATACAGTGTGGAAACAGGCCGTTCAGCCCAACGCCCACACCGGCCAACACGTCCCAGCTACACTCGTCCCACCTGCCCGCGCTTGGTCCATATCCCCCTAAACCTTTCCTATTCATGTACCTGTTTAACTTTTTCTTAAATGTCCGTGCTTCAACTACCTCCTCCGGCAGCTCATTCCATACACCCACCACCCTTTGTGTGAAAAGGTAACTCCTTTTCAAAAGATTCCTATTAAATCTTTTCCCCTTCACCTGAAACCTATGTCCTCTGGTTATCGATTCACCTACTCTGGGCAAGTGCGTCTACCCGTTCTATTCCTCTCGTGATTTTATACACCTCTGTAAGACCACCCCTCATCCTCCTGCGCTCCAAGGAATAGAGTCCAAGCTTACTCAACCTCTCCCTGTAGCTCAGACCCTCGAGTCCCGGCAACATCCTTGTAAATCTTCTCTGTTAGCTGTGGACGGTCTCTCATGTTATTTTGCACCACCATCACACCTTAGCTGCCGTGAGGCCATGTGCACCACACACTCCATTAGTAGAACCTCTTAACCCCTCCAACCCAATGGGGTATCAACTTCAATAGCTCAACAGTGGCACAGTTGGTCGTGCTGCTGCCCCACAGCACCAGAGACCCAGGTTCGAGCCTGACCTCGGGTGCTGCCTGTGTGTGTGGAGTTTAGGCGTTCCCCCTGTGACAGCGTGGGTTTTCTCCGGATGCTCCGGTTTCCTCCCACATCCCAAAGACGTGCGGGTTTGTAGGTTAATTGACCAGTAAAATTGTAAATTGTCCCTAGTGTGTGTAGGATAGTGTTAGTGTGCGGGGATCGCTGGTCGGCGTGGAACGTTGGGTTGTAAGTTGCCCAAGTAAATATTAGGTGCTGTCTGAACACCTTCGCTCAGACCCCTTCCCATTCCCACACTGATCTTTCTGTCCTGGACCTCCTCCACTGTCCAAGTGAGACCACACACAAATTGGAGGAACAGCACCTCATATTTCGCCTGGGCAGCTTGCACCCCAGCGGTATGAACATCGATCTCGCTTGTTAGTTTCATGTAACCATTGGGGTCATTCACCCCGCTAGTCGCCCCACTACACCACTGTCCACATCCTCGTATTCCTCTCGTTATCAACTTGCCCACAGTGACCAATGTGTCCCGTCTACACTAGTCCCACCTGCCTGCGTTTGCTCTATATCCCTCTGAGCATGCCCTCGCCACGCACCATTCTAAATATTTCTTAAACGTTGCAATAGTCCCAGCCTCAACCACCTCCTCTGGCAGCTCGTTCCATACACCTACTGCGTGAAATAGTTACTCCTCAGGTTCCTATTCATTCTGGGCAAGATTAAATACCTGATCTATACCTCTCGTGATTTTATACACCTCTATAAGATCACCCCTCATCCTCCTGTGCTCCAAGGAATAGAATCCCACAAAGCCTGCTCAACCTCTCCCTGTAGCTCAGACCCTCTAGTCCTGGCAACATCATAGTAAACCTTCTCTGCGCCCTTTCAAGCTTGACAATATCTTTCCTCTAACATGGTGCCCAGAACTCTAAATGCGGTCTCACCAACGTCGTATACAACTGCAACATGACCTCCCAACTTCTATACTCAATACTCTGACTGATGAAGGCCAAAGTGCCAAAGGCCTTGTTGACCACCTTATCTACCTGCAACACCATTTCCAATGAACTATGCACCTGGTGTCCAGTAAAAACATAGCGGGCATGAGTACAAGCCACACACACACATACAACACATAGAGGAATGCCAGGGTGCAGAATACAGTGTCACAGCATTGTGGCGTTATAGCTACAGAGAAGGTTCAGATTGAAAAGAAGTGCAAGACCTGTGATGAGATGGGTTGGAAGAGCAGAGCAGCACGGTGTCTCAGCAATAGAGTTGCTGCCTTTTACAGCACCAGAGACCCGGGTTCGATCCTGACCATGGGTGCTGTCTGTACGGAGTTTGCACGTTCTCCCGGTGGCCTGCACGTGTTTTCTCCAAGATCGTCGGTTTCCGCCCACACTCCAAAGACGTACGGGCTTGTAGGTTAATCCGCTTTGGTAAATTGTCCCTATTGTGTGCAGGATAGTACTGGTGTGTGTGGATCGCTGGTCGGCGCGGACTCGGTGGGCTGAAGGGCCTGACTCCACGCTGTATCTCTAAACTAAGACTGTTGAGCAGTCTGGTCACAGCAAGGAAGAAGTTATTCCTGGAACCTGCTATCTAGCTATTTGTGTATCTGTCAATACTGGGAGCTAATCTCAAGACTGGTGTACGTATGTTTGTTATCCTCCCAGTGTCTCCATTAGCTACGAGAGTTAGCTTCTTTATTGGAATCCATCAGAGAATGACAAGCAGTTAACCTGAGGGAGAGGGAGTGTTGTAGACTCACCTGAGCAGCTCTGAAATTCAAAAACCCTATAGAAACAAAGACCTGTAGATGCACCATCTTCCTGTTCTTCTCCACAACTGCACTCTCCCTCCTTCTCCCACCAGATCACCTACAAAATCCTGATCCTCACCTACAAAGCCCTCCACCATCTGCCCCCCTCATATCTCACTGACCTCCTCTCCCCCTACCAACCCTCACGGTCCCTCAGGTCCACATCAGCCGGTCTCCTCTCCATCCACAAGTCCAACCTCCGCAGTTTTGGGGACAGAGCCTTTTCCAGGGCAGCTCCCAGGCTCTGGAACTCCCTCCCCCAACTGATCCGCAATTCCGTGTCCCTCACCATCTTCCAGTCCCGCCTCAAGACCCATCTCTTCACCTCTGCCTATCCTTAGCCCCACGTCCCCCTCCCTTTTTATCTGTGCATTAATTGCCTCATACTGTGTTTTGTATTGAATTCTGTCTTTACTTTGTGTACTAGTCATGTCTCTACTATTTATTTCATTCCCCTTACATGTTTTTCCTCTACCTGCTAAATGTTTGTAAGGTGTCCTTGAGACTCTTGAAAGGCGCCCATAAATAAAATTTATTATTATTATTATTATTCTCTCTCGCTCTCTCCCTCTCTGTCTCTGTCTCTCTCTCTCTCTCTTTCTCTCCGTCTCTCTCTCTCTGTCCCTCTCTCTCGCTTGAGCTCTCTCCCTCTCTTTCTCTCTCTCTCCCTCTCTCTCCCCCTCCCTCCCCCCCCCCCCCCCCCCCCTCACTCTGCCCCGCTGAGATTATCTACATATCCCATCTCTTTGGGCTTGGTCTGCTCCCACAGATGTGAGTGGGGCAGCAATGCCGGGGGCTGTGGGTGGGATATTAGTGTGGGGGTGATTCGGGGTCACCAATGTCCCTGTCCCCTTTCCCTTCTCTCCCTCTCTCTCACAGTGTGAATCTCTGTAAAGGTTGGTTGGCGTAGAGCAGTAGATGCAACGTGTCGGGCTGCAGAGAGGAAGGGGGTGGTTGATACTCGTGTCAAACCAGTGCCGATTGTGTTCTGTGTTTTGTGCAGGTTGAACAGCTCGATGGTTTGCTGCAAGAGGGAGTTCTCCATGCAAGCCCAGCCTGCCCTGCCCACGGACACCCTGCCCTTCGACCAACCAGTCAGCGCCGCGCGCCGGGGATCGACCTCGTCCTGCTGCCCGCCCGTCAACCTGCGGCCCTGCCCCCCTCCCTGCCCCATGCCCACCCCCTTCAAGCCCGTGCAGAGGCCCTGCCCCCCCCCCTGCCCCCCCCCCCTCCCTGCCCCCCACCCAGCTGGACCCCCCCCTACCCCCCAGTGCTGCCCCCCCTCCTCCGCCCTCAGCACCCGCCTGCCAGCCTACCAACCCCCCTGCCCACCCCCCCCACTCCCTGGTGGCCTGCCTGGCCGGCATGAGACCCCCCCTGCCCCCCCCAGCTGCTCCCTGCCCCCCCAGCCGCATGGGCTGCTCCGTCGGCCGGCCCATGACCCCCACCTGCCTCCCCACGGCCCGCATGGGCTGCCCCTCCACCTCCCCCCTTGCCCTGTACACCACCATGCTCCAGGCCCGGTGTCCCTCCACACCGCCCCTCACCTGCCCCCCTGCCAACCCCATGCCAAGCTGCAACCCCCCCCCACCTCGCCCTTGCTCCGTGGCCAGTCCCTACCCAAAACCCTGCCCCCCCACCGAAATGCCAAGGTTTAAACATGACCATTGTATGGGTAAGATGATGAAGACTTAATTCTCCTCTACTCTGGAATAGACATGTGTGATGTCAAATATGAAGTCTATTTTTTCTTTGTCTTTGGGCTGTCTATTTTCCTTTCCGAGGCACCCGATATGTAAGTGATCCGAGAGGTGAATTGAAAGCCCGCGTGGCCTTTAGCGGCCATCTTCTCGCTTGGTTTCATGCCCGTTGGTAACTTCCATGGTATCTGGGCAATGTTGGCTTTCCCATGCGATCTTGGGTCACCAAGCTCCCTTGGAAAAGCACCGCTGGTCTTCCCGCCGAGACCGTACTTCGGGAAGCTCCTGGCCTGGGTGGGTTTGCACCGCGAGCGGGTACAACGCACGAGGGGACGGTCTACCGTGTATGTGTACAGAGGGCGCTGAGATCAGATACGACCAAGTGCCCACAGCATCTGCCCTTGCCATCGCAACAGAGGTCCCGAGCCCTGGGTAAGAGCTCTGGTCAACGGCAGTGGCCAAACCCCCTTGAGTCGCGGCGACCCCTCGTCACATCAACCCCCTGTGGTACGTTCATCCAACCCATTCCCACCGGCATAGTAAGCCAGGTCCCCATGCACTCCACCACCCCCCCCCCCACGCACCACACTAGTACATCCGGCAGTCAGGGATATTGAGAACCAGTCAATGTAACGTGCAAATGGGATGAACCACCATCAACTGGAGGGGAGTTGGGAGCAGGCTCTTCTTGTCCTGACGGTTCCTCTCGTTGACGGATGACGCAAACCCCCAAAGGTCGTGAACGCAGCACGAGGTCACGGGGATTAGACCGCGCCCTTGGCATGAGAAAGAAGAGACGGAGGAAGAAGGAAGAAGGAGAACGGCAATAGTGACCAGACCTTTGCATCGCAGCGGCCCGTGCAGCCAAATCCTTCGGCGCCCCAGCTCCCGACCCACCAGCGACTGGATCCAGTGGATGTGGCCAGGAGAAGGACAACCTTTAGATTAGTTTAGAGATACAGCATGGCAACAGGCCCCTCAGCCCGCCAAGGCCGGCCAGCGATCCCCGCACACTAACACCATCCTACACACACTAGGGCCAATTTACAATTACACTAAGCCCATTAGTCTACAAACCTGTACGTCTTTAGCGGGTGGGAGGAAACTGGAGATCTCGGTGAAAATTCACGCAGGTCACTGGGAAAACGTACAAATTCCGTACAGACAGCACCCATAGTCAGGATCAGACCCGGGCCTCTGACAAGGCAGCAACTCTACCGCTGAGCCACCTCTGTTTAAAGGAGTCCAAGGAACTACATTTCCCCTGGGGCACCATTCCCCACCAGCCTGGCGTAAATCGTCCCATCTCCAACCCACAGCCTCGATGGCCAATTGATAACCATGGGCCAAGATACTCCAAGCATACCACTGCTCACATCGGTCTCCTAGATATGACAATCACCTTTGCTTCCAGACTAAAACATAGTGTCCAGATCGTCATAGAGTGATACAGCGTGGAAGCAGACCGCTCGCCTACTTGCCCACACTGGCCAACATGTCCCATCTATACTAGTCCCACCTGCCTGCATTTGGCCCATATCCCTGCAAACCTGTCCTCCAAATCTCTCCTAGTTTACACCCCAGCGGTATGAACATTGACCTCTAATTTTTGATAGCCCTTGCTTTCCCTCTCTCTCCCTCCCCTCCCCCTTTCCAGTTCTCCCACTCTCCAGTTCTCCCACAAGTCCTACTGTCTCCGCCTTCTTCCTTTCTTTCCCCCACCCCCCCCCCCCCCGACCCCCCCACACCCCGACCCCCCTACCTCCCCGACATTAGTCTCAGGAAAGGTCTCAACCCGAAACACCGCCTATCCTTCTATCCATTAATGCTGCCTCACCCGCTGAGTTTCTCCAGCATTTTTGTCTACCTTTGATTGTTCCAGCATCTGCAGTTCTTTCTTAAACAACTATCCATGTACCTGTCTAACTGTTTCTTAAATGTTGCGATAGTCCCTGCCTCAACTACCTCCTCTGGCAGCTCGTTCCATACACCCAACACCCTTTGTGTGATAAAGTTGCGCCTTGGGTTCCTATTAAATCTTTCCCCCCCTCCTCCGCTTCTTGGTTCCCCTACTCTGGGCAAGTGACTGTGTGCGTCCACCCGATTTGTTCCTCTCGTGCCGTCTAGTATTACTCCAGCACCTCCTGGACATGTTGGGGGATCCTCAGTACGCCAATCCCCGTCAATTGCCCCTCTGGAGGCATTTGCAGTTGACCTTGGGACAGTGTTGCGTTGGGCTCTTTGAGGGTCTAAGATAGGCACGAAATGCTGGAGTAACTCAGCTGGAGAGGTGGCATCTCCAGACAGAAGGAACGGGGTGACGTCTCGGGTGGAGACCCCTCCCCCCCCCCCGCTGATGACCCCATCATCGCCATCTCCACCTTCCCCAGAGACCCCAGACCAGGAGAGTCCAACCCACAGTTATTGCCCCACCTTCATTCCAACCCACCTCTCTTTCCACACAGTCAAACCCCATCATGTTCCCTGATGGCAATATCGACAAGGTTTCATGATTTTGAGGCGTATTTCATGGGCGGTTGGAAAACGGCTGCACGGCATGGCAGCGGGTAGTGCCGCTGCCTCACAGCGCCAGAGACCCGTGTTCTCCCTGTGTCCCTGGGACAACATCCTCCCTGTGACCCTGTGCGTTTCCTCCGGGTGCTCCGGTTTGAGTTTGACTTTAGTTTAAAACAGTCAGCGGAAAGACAATGCACGATTACAGTCCTGCCAGCCACTGTGTACAGATACGTGATAAGTGGAATAATGCTGGAGGTCTCCTCCCATCTCCCAAAGACGTGCGGGTTTGTAGGTAATGTGATCTCTGTAAATTGGCCCCTACTGTGAAGGGAGTGGATGATGAAGTGGGATTACGCAGAACTAGTGTTCGGCGGGTGATCGATGGTCCGTGGGCTGAAGGGCTTGTCTCCACACTGTTGTCTTCTAATCAATCACGAAATCACGATCAATACACCATGAGGAATTGTAACACACAAACAGTTGTGTTTGCCAAGTGTTGTTACATTATTCTAGACCTCTCCACCTTCCCCACCATCTAACCCAAGTATCTCACCACCAGTGGCCCAGCGGTAGACTTGCTGACTCACAGCGCCAGAGACCCGGGTTCCATCCTGACTACGGGTGCTGCCTGTACGTTCTCCCCGTGACCTGTGTGGGTTTTCCCTAGGGTCCTCCGCTTTCCTCCCACTTCCTCCAAAGACGTTATTTGTCTTCGATAAAGATTGTAAATTGTCCCGAGGGTGTAGGATAGTGCTAGTGTACAGGGTGATCGCTGGTCGGCACGGACTCGATGGGCCAAAGGGTCTGTTTCCACGCTGTATCTCTAAACTAAATCAGCTCCAGTACTCCTTTAACTGAAGAAGCCCATAGATATTTGCAATCTCTAGCAAGTTTCGACCAGCTGTAATATCATGAAGGTTTGCTTATAATTCCAGTTATTATCACTTGCCCGTTCTAAAGTGTTGACAACCCCTCTTAACACACCAGATATCTCCCACTGCATAGTTTGAATGAATTGAAGTGTGTCACCTTAACAGACATAAGAGTGAACTAAAGGGCATGTCCCACTTATAAGACTTTTTCAGCATCCGCCGGCATCCCCATCGTTGCAGGTCACCGAAAATTTCCAACATGTTGAAAATCCAGCGGCGACCAGAACAAGGTACGACTCTTTGGGCGACTACTCACGACCGTACAGGCTTCACCCCGCGACATGTCGCCAGGTGTCGCCTGTACGGTCGTGAGTCGTCGCCCAAAGAGTCGTAACGTCTTTCTGGTCTCAACATGTTGACATTTTTCGGCGACCTATGGCGGGTGCCGACAGACGGCGAAAAAGTTGCGTAAGTGGGACAGGCCCTTGAGACACCGCAAGCTCCAGTGAAACAGTTATTCCCATAGAGCAGCACCATCTCAGTGGAAGTGTTCACTGCCTTCAGAAGCAGAAGCAAGACTTTCTGTTGAGTTTCTTGTTAAGTACAAAGGGGTGTATGTTACTGAATGCTAGAGAGATAGTATGGCAAGAATTGGAGGAGGAATGTCTTTAGTCAGAGGGTGGTGAATCTGTGGAATTAATTGCCGCAGAAGGCTGTGTAGGCCAAGTGGATATTTTTAAGGCAGAGATAGATAGATTCTTGATCAGTACGGGTGTTAGGAGTTAAGGGGAGAAGGCAGGAGAATGGGGTTATGAGGAAGAGATATATCAGCCATGACTGAATGGCAGAGTAGACTTGTTGGGCCAAAGGGCCTAATCCTGCTCCAATCACTGATGAAGAATCTACTGTGAGGCAATTGGATTGAAAGATACAGCATGGAAACAAGTCCTTCCGCCCACCAAATCCCCACCTGTTCACGCTAGTTCTATGTTATCCCGCTTTCTCATCCACTCCCTACACACTAGGGGTTAATTTACAGAGGGCCGATTAACCTACAAACCCGCTCAACTTTGGGATGTGGGAGGAAACCAGAGCGCCCGAACAAAACCCACGCGGTCACGGGGAGAACGTGCAAACTCCACTCAGACGGGAGCCGAGGTCAGGATCGAAACTGGGCCCCCGGAGCTGTGAGGCAGCAGTTCCTCCTGTAACATTGGATGTTGCTCTTAAATGCTTTCCTTTGTTACTGAATATTAGTTTATCCACGTGAATGAGAGGCGAGAACTTCAGCGGATATTTCACTGGCTGGAGCGTTGGTTGAGACATATAAAACGAGGATTTAAACAAATATTTTAACAATATTTTTAATTCCATGTTAATCCTTCCTAATAATTTCTGCTCACCCGCTGCCATTATGGAGTATGCATCGGGGGCAACCAAAATCACAGTGAAGGGGTGAGCAGTGGGAAGAGGCAGTGGGGACTGGGAGAGAGGGGGTGGGAGAGGAGGTGGGAGAGGAGGATGGTGAGGAGAGAAACATTGCTGACATCAACCTTCCCGATGCGTTACAACCACAATTTAGGACGGCACGGTGGCGATGCGGGTAGAGCTGCTGCCTCACAGCGCCACCAGAGAACCGGATTTGGTCCTGACCTCAGATGCTGCCTGTGTGGAGCTTGCACGTTCTCCCTGTGACCCAGTCGCTTTCCTCCGGGTGCTCCGGTTTCCTCCTCCGTCTCAAAGACGTGCGGGTTTGTAGGCTAATTGGCTAACCAGTCAGCGGAAAGACGCAGTGCACAGATACATGATAAATGGCTGACATTCATTGTCAAGTCTTTGTTACACTCGAGAGGATTCATGGTTTGGTGCAGTTATCGTGTTAAACCGTGGGCGGCACAGTGGCACAACCGGTAGAGTTGCCGCCTCCACAGCTCCAACAACCCAGGTTCGATCCTGACCTCGGGTGCTGTCTGTGTGTGGAGTTTGCACGTTTTCCCTGCGACTGAGTGGGTCTCCTCCGGGTGCTCCGGTTTCCTCCCACATACAAATACGTGCAGGTTTTGTAGGTTAATCGGCCCCCCTGTAAATTGCCCCTATAGTGTAGGGAGTGGATGAGAAAGCGGGATAACACAGAACTAGTGTGAGCGGGTGATCGATGGTCGGCGTGGGCTGAAGGGCCTGTTTCCATGCTGTATCTAAACTAAACTAAAATCAGGAGGGAAGAGTGGAGTACCTCCACACACATGCAAACTCTCTCACCTCACTTTGCCTGCCAGAGCTTAGAACAATTCTGCTTTATTATCCCCACAACAAGTCCAACATTAGAGATACAGAGTGGAAACAGTCCCTTTGGCCCACCGAGCCCGCACTGACCAGCGATCTCTGTGGATTAACACTCTACTACACACACACACACTAGCGCCAATTTACAATTTGCAAAAGCCAATTAACCTACAAAACTGAACGCCTTTGGAGAGTGGGAGGAAACCGGAGCAACCGGAAAAAACCCACGCTGTCACAGGGCAAACGTACAAACTCCGTACAGACAGCACCCATAGTGAGGATTGAACTCTGGCGCAATAAGGCTGCAACACTACTGCTGCGCCGCTGTGCCCGCCAACTCGTTTATCCGCTGCTAAAACTCACACTTGTCCAACAAACAGATTTTCTCGAGATAGACACAAAATGTCGGGGTGACTCAGCTGGACAGGCAGCATCTCTGGGTGACGTTTCGGGTCGAGATCCTTCTTCAGACTGAGTGTCAGGGGAGAGGGAAGGACAGAGATATGGAAGGTTAAGGCGTGAAAAGGACAGATCAAAGCAGACGCTGTTCAAGCAAAAATGTAGAAGGGTTCATTGTTGCCGGAGGGGAAGTTGACAACGAGGAATACAAACAGTAACATTAATCAGGAGATCAGTGAAACATACAGTGCCCTCCATAATGTTTGGGACAAAGACCCATCATTTATTTATTTGCCTCTGTACTCCACAATTTGAGATTTGTAATAGAAAAAAATCACATGTGGTTAAAGTGCACATTGTCAGATTTTAATAAAGGCCATTTTTATACATTTTGGTTTCACCATGTAGAAATTACAGCTGTGTTTATACACAGTCCCCCCATTTCAGGGCACCATAATGTTTGGGACACATGGCTTCACAGGTGTTTGTAATTGTTCAGGTGTGTTTAATTGCCTCCTTAATGCAGGTATAAGAGAGCTCTCAGCACCTAGTCTTTCCATCACCTTTGGAAACTTTTATTGCTATTTATCAACATGAGGACCAAAGTTGTGCCAATGAAAGGTCAAGGATGCCATTATGAGACTGAGAAACAAGAATAAAACTGTTAGAGACATCAGCCAAACCTTAGGCTTACCAAAATCAACTGCTTGGAACTTCATTAAGAAGACAGAGCACTGGTGAGCTTACTAATCGCAAAGGGACTGGCAGGCCAAGGAAGACCTCCACAGCTGACGACAGAAGAATTCTATATTAAAGAAAAATCCCCAAACATCTGTCCGACAGATCAGAAACACTCTTCAGGAGTCGGGTGTGGATTTGTCAATGACCACGGTCCGCTGAAGACTTCATGAACAGAAATACAGAGGCTACACTGCAAGATTCAAACCACTGGTTAGCCGCAAAAATAGGATGGCCAGGTTACAGTTTGCCAAGAGTACTTAAAAGTTTTTTTAAAAAAGGTCCTGTGGACAGATGACATGAAGATTAACTTATTTCAGAGTGATGGCAAGAGCAAAGTATTTGAGGAGAGAAGGAACTGCCCAAGATCCAAAGCATACCACCTCATCTGTGAAACACGGTGGTGGGGGTGTTATGGCCTGGGCATGTATGGCTGCTGAAAGTACTGGCTCACTTATCTTCATTGATGATACAACTGCTGATGGTAGTAGCATAATGAATTCTGAAGTGTATAGACACATCCTATCTGCTCAAGTTCAAACAAATGCCTCAAAACTCATTGGCCGGCGGTTCATTCTACAGAAAGACAATGATCCCAAACATACTGCTAAAGCAACAAAGGAGTTTTTCAAAGCTAAAAAATGGTCAATTCTTGAGTGGCCAAGTCAATCACCCAATCTGAACCCAATTGAGCATGCCTTTTATATGCTGAAGTGGAAACTGAAGGGGACTAGCCCCCAAAACAGGCATAAGCTAAAGATGGCTGCAATCCAGGCCTGGCAGAGCATCACCAGAGAAGACACCCAGTAACTGGTGATATCCATGAATCGCAGACTTCAAGCAGTCATTACATGCAGAGGATATGCAACAAAATACTAAACATGACTACTTTCATTTACATGACATTGGTGTGTCCCAAACATTATGGTGCCCTGAAATGGGGGGACTATGTATAAACATTGCTGTAATTTCTACATGGTGGAACCAAAATGTATAAAAATGGCCATTATTAAAATCTGACAATGTGCACTTTAACCACATGTGTTTGTTTTTTTTCTATGACAAATCTCAAATTGTGGAGTACAGAGGCCAATAAATAAATGATGGGTCTTTGTCCCAAACATCATGGAGGGCACTGCAGATACATAGAAAATGTAGAGTAGGCCATACGGCCCTTCGAGCCATTTAATACGATCATGGTTGATCATCCAGAATCAGTACCCTGTTCATGCTTTCTCCCAATATCCCTTGATTCCGTTAGCCCTAATAGCTCTATCTAACTCTCTCTTGAAAACATCCAGTGAATTGGCCTCCACTGCCTTCTGTGGCAGAGAATTCCACAGATTCACAACTCTCTGGGTGATGAATATTTTCCTCATCTCAGCCCTAAATGGCCGACCCCTTATTCTTAAACTGTGACCCCCCTGGTTCTGGACTCCCCCAACATGGGGACCATTTTTCCTGCATTTAGCCTGTCCAATCCCTTAAGAATTTTATATGTTTCTGTAAGATTCCCTCTCATCCTTCTAAATTCCAGCAGGTATCAGCCCAGTCGATCCAAACTAGTGGGAGAACCATGGCGGGGGAGAGGGAAAGCCCTACAGATATCCTCCCCAAGTTAATGCATGCAGTTTTGAAATGTCCGCTCTCTTAATGGGGCTGGGCTTATAAAATGAAAGTGGCCTGTGGGCAAGACCGTTTGCAAACCGTGGGAGGTGACTTGTCGGGAGCACCTACACTGATGTCTCTTCTTCTTCTACAGTGCCGGTGTGTTGCAATGGGGAGCCACAGAAAGACTGCACAAAGCCTCCTCCGCTGCCTGCGTCTCTGACCAGCTGCAAGTCTGGCCAAGGCAACGACTTTTTCAGCAACATGATCAGGGAACTGAACCGCAACGGTGTGTGCAGCAAGTTTCCTCCCTCCAAGCCAGTCGTGACTCCCTGCAACCCCAACACACCCACCGCCAGGTAACCAAAACCGCTTACTGCTTCATAGCTCGGCTCGGCTTATTGCCACGTGTACCCAGGTGCTGCGGAAAGCTTTTGTTGCGTGCTAACCAGTCGGGGGGGGGGGGGGGGAAAGACCAAACCGAATAGTGAAAGGCCTGGGTAGAATGGGTGCGGAGAGGATGTTTCCACTAGTGGGTGAGTCTAGGACTAGAGGGCACAGCTTGAGAATTAAAGGGTGTTCCTTTCGGCAGGAGATGAGGAGGAATGTCTTTAGTCAGAGGGTGGTGAATCTGTGGAATTCTTTGCCACAGAAGGCTGTGGAGGCTAAGTTAGTGGATATTTTTAAGGCAGAGCTAGACAGATTCTTGATTAGTACAGGTGTCAGGCGTTATGGGGAGAAGGCAGGAGAATGGGGTTAGGATGGAGAGATAGATCAGCCATGAATTTGTGGCAGAGTAGACTTGATTCTACCCATTTCTGCTATCACATATGACCTTATGAATACATGATTACAATCAAGGCATTTACAGTGTATAAATGCATGGTAAGGGAATAACGTTTAGTGCAAGGTAATGTCAGCAAAGTCCGATCAAGCATAGTCCAAGGTTCACCAATGAGGTAGATAATAGCTCACGGCCGCTCTCTGAATGTGGTGGGATGATTCAGTTGCCTGATAACAGCTGGGAAGAAACTGTATCTGAATACAGAAACTGGAGATGTGCGTTTTCACCCATTTATACCTTTTGCCCGATGGGAGAGGGGAGAAGAGGGAGTGGCCGGGGTGCGACTGGTCTTTGATTGTGCAGAGCCAACCCTGACTTCGATTCACTTTGCAAAGTGAGGGAGCAGATTGGTAAGAGATCCTCTCCATGCTGATGGGCCCTAGTGAGACCACACCTGGACTATTGTGTACTGTTATGGTCCCCTAATTTGAGGAAGGACATTCCTGCAATTGAGGGAGTGCAGCGTAGGTTCACAAGGTTAATTCCCGGGATGGCGGGACTGTCATATGCTGAGAGAATGGAGCAGCTGGGCTTGTATACTCTGTAGTTTAAAAGGATGAGAGGATATCTTATTGAAACGTATAAGATTGTTAAGGGCTTGGACACGCTAGAGGCAGGAAACATGTTCCTGATGTTGGCGGTGTCCAGAACCAGGGGCCACAGTTTAAGGATAAGGGGTAAGCTATTTAGAACGGAGACGAGGAAACACTTTTTCTCACAGAGAGTTGTGAGTCTGTGGAATCCTCTGCCTCAGAGGGCGGTGGAGCGCAACGGTGTGAGCCCTCCCAATTCCCAAGGGGGTGTGAGTTGGCAAATTAAATTGGCCACCTTAAATTGCCTCTAATGTGCAGGTAATGGTAGAATCAGGAGTGAATTGGTGGGAATGTGGGGAGAATTATCTGGAGAATGGGATTGTTCCGTGATCAAGCATAGATTTGAGGGGCTAAATGGCCTTGTTCTACATCTAAGGGAATATGGAAAACTGGAGCAGATGAGAGAGTAGATAAGAGGTACTCACCACCTTCTGTGGTATTCCCTTGGGATGGAAGTGACTGTATTCCACTCTTGATTCTGTGGGTCCTAAGGTGTTTGATGAGGCCAGTGTGAGACTTGGCAAGTCCAGGCTCCATCTAAAGACAAAATTGGACACAAAATGCTGGAGTAACTCAGTGGCTCAGGCAGCATCTCGGGGGGGGGGGGGGGGGGCGAAGGAGAAGGAATCGGTGACGTTTCATGTGAACGTGTGATCGATGGTGTGCATGGACTGGGTGGGCCGAAGTTCCTGTCTCCATGCTGTACCTCTAAACTCTAAACTGATTTTAAAGGGCCCAGGGGTTGTGGGTGGACCAAAACAGAATTGGTTTAAACGGTGGGTTGTGATTTGGAATGTCCTACATATACCAAGGTGGAAACAATTTAATAAAAACAGAATTGGATTTAAAAAAAAGCCCAGAGTGCTGGAGTAGCTCAGCGGGTCAGGCAGCATGTCTGGATTGCATGGATAGGTGACGTTTCAGATCAAGACCCATATGCAGATTTGAAACATCACCTATTCACGTTCTCTAGAGATGCTGCCCGACCCGCTCAGTTAATACAGCACTTTGTAAAATTGTTGTTCTTTGCTTTGAAAAGTGGATGAATAAGGAGAAAACTGGCAGGGCTGTCTGCAGGAACAAACTAGGAAAGAGGTTGCTAATGACATAACTCTTTCCATAACCCAGCGTAGGTGATAAGATGTAGGTTTATTAGTTTCACATGTTCTGTGAAAGGCTTTATTTTGCATGCTATCCAAACAGATCACATAATACTATACATGGGTACAATCGAGCTAATCTGAAGGAGAATAATTACAGTATACAGGGTGCAGAATCTAGTTCTCAGCATTGGAGCGCATCAGTTCCAGAGACAAAGTCCAATGTCCGCAATGGGGTAGAGGTGAATCGGACAGTACCCTAGCTTATGGAAGGACCGTTCAGAAGCCTGATAACAGAGGGGAAGAAGCTGTTCCTGAGTCTGGTGGTGCGCGCTTTCAAGCTACTGTACCTTCTGCTGTGAATTAGCAATGCAAGGTTATATTCCACAATGTGACATAGAGACAAGAGTTTGGAGCAGGAGGGGAGTGCCAGAATTATAAATCATTCATGAACCTTGAGTCAATAAGCAGGTTTGATTCAGTGGACATGTTGCACAGGCCGCTGTGTGTGTGTGTGTGTGTGTGTGTGTGTTGCTTGGGAGACGGGCGTGTCCTTTCAACTGCCAAGTGCAACTTATCTTTGCTGCCCTCTTTGGTTGCCGTGACGATTAAAGGGCCTGTCCCACTTGGGTGTCATTTACGCAACATCATTTATGAGTCACGACGCACCAGTGAGGTGCGCATGGCGTGCATTTCGTGTGCATGGCCCGTGGTGAGGCGTGGTGGCGTAGGCAGTGACACGTGGTGCCCCAGGATTTTGGGATTTCACAAAATCTTCGCGCGCCGTTTGCGTGACGTGCAAATGAAGCTCAAGTGGGACAGGCCCTTAAGTTCCCCCCTTTCCCCTCCCCCCTCCCCTTTTTCCCCTCCCCCCTCCCCCTCCCCCCCTCCCCCCTCCCCTTTTCCCCTCCTCCTCCCCCTCCTCCTCCTCCCCCCACACCCACTCCAGTGTTTGTAGCAATGGGATTATCAACCCCTTGGGATTATCCTGACATTCAGTATTCAGTTTAGTTTATTGTCACGTGTACCGAGGTACAGTGAAAAGATTTTGTTGCGTGCTAACCAGTCAGCGGAAAGACAATACATGATTATATTCGAGCCGTCCACAGTGTACATACACATGATAAGGGAATAACATTTAGTGCAAGGTAAAGCCAGCAAAGTCCGATCAAGGATAGTCTGAGGGTCACCAATGCGGTAGATAGTAGTTCAGGACCGCTCTCTGGTTGTGGTAGGATGGCTCAGTTGCCTGATAACAGCTGGGAAGAAACTGTCCCTGAATCTGGAGGTGTGTGGCTTTTCAATGGATCCATTTCCAGAGGGAACGAAATCAAGAAACAACCAGGGAGAAATCACAGGGACATAGCAGTGATTGTGTACAGCATTCCGAGTATATGTTTTCTTGTTCAATACAATGGAGGATTTAAAAGTAATGTAGCTGGGTGGGGCAATGTTGGTGGGGGATAGTGTGTCAACCTTTGTAAAACTAGAATTAGCAACCATAACAAGGTTGTTAAGGAGCAGGGCATTGTGTTAAACATGCAACAGAACTGTGCACAGTTGTTTAATAAGGGCCTGTCCCACTTGGCGATTTTTTCCGGCGACTGCCGGCGTCGTATCAGGGTCGCCAAAAGATTTTGAGCATTTCAAAATCCAGCAGCGACAAATAAAACGTTGCGCCACTTGAAAAAACGGCGCACGTCAATATACGTCATCACGTCGCGAACTTTTCGGTGACCTGATACGTCAGTCAACGATGCTGGCAGTCGCCGAAAAAATCGCCAAATAGGACCCGCACATTACGTGGCATCTGAGCCAGGCCCATCCTTCGTAACACCAGAGGACAGGTAGAACCTCAGTTTAGTGACACTTGGTGCACACCTGCTTTGGCTCTACACTCCGCCTGATGCAGCCACCCTATTCTGCACTCTGTATCTTCCCCTTCCTACATCCATTGTCCTTCGTTTGATTTGATTGTATTTAGCTTTGTTTTCTAGTTTAGAGATACAGCGCGGAAACAGGGTGGAAACTTTCACCACCTAATTCACGACCTCTGCCGAGTTTGCCCTTGACTCGTACTCGCAGCATGGTCGTCACGAGGTCGTAGGTAGGTCGTGATGCTAGTCGTAGGTACTCGTGATATCAAGTAGGTCGGGGCGTTTTTTTCTAGCCTGATGAAAAATGTCCACGAGTAAAAAAGCTCGTGGATTAGGTCGTGAAAGTGAGACAGTCCCTTTAAGCCTCTTGGTCAGCAAGATTTAATATCTGCATAAGCAAAAGCCATGCAAAGCACTATACAGTCTATACATTTGACAATGCTAGTGTTTTATGTTTATTAGTGTCACGTTTACCGAGGAACAGCGAATAGATTTGTTTTGCATACTATTGAATCAGATCAGATAATACTATACATAAATAATGTATAAGGGCGGCACGGTACTGAGTGGTAGAGCTACTGCTACTACAGCAGCTTAAACCCGGATTCAAACCCGGGTGCTTGTCTGTATGGAGTTCGTATGTTCTCCCCGTGACCACGTGGGTTTTGTCTGAGATCTTCGGTTCCCTCCCACACTCCAAAGACGTGCAGGTTTGTGGGTTAATTGGCTTGGTATAAATGTAAAATTGCCCCCAGTGTGTGTGAAGGATAGTGTTAATATGTGGGTATCGCTGGTCGGTGCGGACTCGGCCAAAGGGCCTGTTTCCGCGCTGTATCTCTAAACTAAAAAACTAAATACAATCGTCAAACTAAGGACAATGGATGGAGGAAGGGGAAGATACAGAGTGCAGAATAGGGTGGCTGCGTGTGTGGCTGCATCAGGCGGAGCGCAGAGCCAAGGTGCGTTGGCACTAAGTGTCACTACCTGTTGAGGTTCTACCTGTCCCTGGTGTTGTGAAGGATGGGCCTGGCACAGATGCCATGCAATGTGCCAGTCTGCTGGACATTACCACCCCATCTGTCCTTTGTGGAAAGGTTCTCCCAGACCAACAGATTTCACTAATTCAATTCAATGACCAACAGACAATTCAGATTTCACTTCCCAGTTTTTTTTTAATCAAAAATAATTTAATCAATTAATAAAAATATTATTTACAGTACAATATAAAACGAAACAAAACCCACATCATAATTCACGTCTAACAAATATACTAAATGAACTACTATATAACTGTATTACAAATCACGTCGAGGTTGACTTCCACCCCCCGTGGTGTCCAAAAGATCCCGGGATTTCCCCGCGGACAGCGCACAGCCCCTTTCCAAAACCGGGGGCACAGATGTAACCCCCGGAAAAGGGGCAGAAAGCCAGCTCAGGCAGAGCCCTCTTCCGTCTGACTGGCAGATGGCCAGCTTGGCCAGGCCCAGGAGCAACCCAACCAGGACATCTTCAGCCCTACCCTCTCCCCTACGCACAGGGTGTCCAAAGATGAGGATGGTGGGGGAGAAGTGGGTTAGACAGTGGAACAGGGGCTTCATTGATCCTAGATGAGTGGGTAATGACAATGAGAGTCCGCATTGGGCCATGCATTGGAGATGGAGCTGTAAATGTAGACGTTCGCAGGTGTGAGCGGGTGTGAGCGAGTGTGAGCGAGTGTGAGCGGGTGTGTGCAGGTGTGTGCGGGTGTGTGCGGGTGTGTGCGGGTGTGTGCAGGTGTGAGCGGGTGTGTGTGTGCGGGTGTGAGCGGGTGAGTGAGAGTGAGTGAGCGGGGGTGAGCGGGTGTGAGCGAGTGTGAGCGGGTGTGTGCAGGTGTGAGCAGGTGTGTGCAGGTGTGTGCGGGTGTGTGCAGGTGTGTGCGGGTGTGTGCGGGTGTGAGCGAGTGTGTGCGGGTGTGAGCGGGTGTGTGCAGGTGTGAGCGGGTGTGTGCGGGTGTGCGCAGGTGTGTGTGGGTGTGTAGGTGTGTGAAGGAACTAAACATGCCGGTTTAAACTGATGATAGATACAAAATGCTAAAGTAACTTAGCGGGACAGGCAGCATCTCTGGAGTGAAGGAATGGGTGACATTTCAGGTCGAGACACTACTTCAAGGAGAAACACAGAAATATCATTTTATGGGAATGTTGCCTGGACTCGAGGGTCTGAGCTAAATGGAGGGGTTATGTAGGCTTGGACTCTATTCCCTGGAGCGCAGGAGGACGGGTGATCTTATAGAGGCGAGCAAAATCATGAGAGCAATAGATTGGGTAAATGCACTGACTATTCCTTGGAGCACAGGAAGTGGAAGGGTGATTGTATAGAGGTGTATAATATCAGGAGGGGAATAGATCAGGTAGACACACGGAGTCTCTTGCCCAGAGTAGGGGAATCGAGAACCAGTGGACACAGGTTTAAGGTGTGGGGGGAAAGATTGAATAGGAACCTGAGGGGTAACCTTTTCACACAAAGGGTGGTGGGCGTATGGAAGGAGCTGCCGGTCGGTGCAGGTAGTTGAGGCTGGTACTATCACAATGTATATGGACCAAACACAGGCAGGTGGGACAAGTGTAGATGGGGCATGTTGATCGGTGTGGACAAGTTGGGCCCGGGCCCGTTTCCACGCTGTATCACTCTATGACAAGGACAATCATAAACGGGAGAGTGAGAAACTGATGGGGAAATGCCACACAGAATCCAAGCTAAGAAATATTCATCCTCAATTTTCCAGGACACACAAGAGTGGTCCCAGGGAGTATTCTGCTCCAGTTGGTGACTGTTACATTAAGTGCTGCCGGTTTTAATAATCAGAAATAATTGATCTTGCATGCAGAGAGGTTTGTGCAACCGTGCAAAGATCTTCACGGCCTTCATCTCTCATTACGTTACATTTTTAACACGATGCTTGCGCTTGATGTGCAGTGTACAAGTACGGAGACAACGAAATGCAGTTAGCATCTCACCCAGACGTGCGAACACAGAATAATGGAGCAGTAAAATATATATATATGTATATACAGTAGCAGTAGTGCAGATTTTGGGTGGAGGGGGGAGATCCGTCACTGGGGGAAGGAGTGTTCGGGTGGGGGGGGGGGGGGGGGGGGGTGACTGGCAATCACCAAGATGCTGAGTAATGTAACAACCGCAGGGAAGAAGCTGTTCCTGAACCTGCTGGTCCAGCAACGGAGAGACCTGTAGCGCCTCGCAGATGGGAGGAGGGTAAACAGTCCGTGGCTGGGGTGAGAGCAGTCCTTGGCGATGCTGAGCGCCCTTCGCAGACAGCGCTTGCTTTGGACAGACTCAATGGAGGGGAGCGAGGAACCGGTGATGCGTTGGGCAATTTTCACCACCCTCTGCAGTGCTTTCCGGTCGGAGACAGAGCAGTTGCCATACCGTACTGTGATGCAGTTGGTAAGGATGCTCTCGATGGTGCAGCGGTAGAAGTTCACCAGAATCTGAGGAGACAGATGGACCTTCTTCAGTCTCCTCAGGAAGAAGAGACGCTGGTGAGCCTTCTTGACCAATGTTGAGGTATTGTGGGTCCAAGAGAGGTCATCGGAGATGTTGACCCCCAGAAACCTGAAGCTGGAAACACGTTCCACCTCCGTCCCGTTAATGTGGATGGGGGTGTGCGTGCCGCCCCTAGACCTTCTGAAGTCCACAATGAGCTCCTTGGTCTTCTTGGAGTTAAGGGCCAGGTTGTTGTCAGCGCACCATGCTGCTAGGAGCTGGACCTCCTCCCTATAGGCCGACTCATCATTGTTGCTGATGAGGCCAATCACCGTTGTATCATCTGCATACTTGATGATGGTGTTAGTACCATGTACAGGTGTGCAGTCATAGGTGAAGAGGGAGTAGAGGAGGGGGCTCAGCACACAGCCATGTGGAACGCCGGTGTTCAGGGTGAGGGTTGAAGAGGTGTGCTTGTCTAACCTCACAGACTGGGGTCTGTTGGTTAGAAAGTCCAGTATCCAGTTGCAGAGGGAGGGGTCGATGCCCAGGTCGCTGAGTTTGGTGATCAGTTTGGAGGGGATAATGGTGCTAAATGCTGAGCTGTAATCGATGAACAGCATTCTTACGTAGATGTCTCTGTTGTCGAGGCGGTAGAGGGCGGAGTGAAGATGGCATCCTCCGTACTCCTGTTCTTGTGGTAGGCAAACTGATAATGGTCCAGTGTGGGAGGTAGGCAGCCTTTGAGGTGTGCCAGGAAGCACTTAGTGATGATGGGAGTAAGTGCAACTGGGCGGAAGTCGGTGAACTGGGCGGAAGATGATTGCTAATTCTGGTGTTAAATTTTGTTAGGATTTTAAATGATTTTTAAAAGTATCCAAAGCACAAGTAGAACTGAAACCGTCACCATGAAAATTAATATCCCCTTCCAGTCCGCAGCCTCTCCTATTCTCGGTCAGCATGGTGGCGCAGCGGGTGGAGCCGCTGCCTCACGGTGCCAGAGACCCAGGTTCCATCCCGGGCTCGGGTGCTGCCTGTCTGTGTGGAGTTTGCACGTTCTCCCTGTGACGAGAGCGAGATGAAAAGTGGCCCTTGCAGTGATTCTGAGCTTGGATGGAGAGTGTGTGTGTGATGGCACATCCACCTTGGTGTGGGCTGGAGAGGCAGTGGAATATCGAATCATCATTCCACCTACCTGGTTAACCACCACATATCAGCCCATCCATCCATCCATCCATCCATCCATCGATTCATCCATCCATCCATCCATCCATCCATCCATCCATCCATCCATCCATCCATCCATCCATTCATTCCATTCATTATTTGTTATTGGCCACCATTTTGTGGTGCAGGAGTCACTTGCCACATATTAGCTCGGGTTTTTGGTTTTAGTTTCTTTGCTATAGTTTGTGTTTTAGAGATGCTGCTTGGAGCAGGCCCTTCGGCCCATCGAGTCCACGCTGAACGGCAATCAACCGATCTGCTAGTGCTATCCCACACACACTAGGGACAATTTACAGAAGACAATTAACATAAAAACTTGAAGTGTGAGTGTGTGTAGGTTAATTGGCCTGGTATAATTGTAAATTTTCCATGGTCTGTGTAGGATAGTGTTAATGTGCAGTGATCACAGGTCGGTGCAGCCTCAGTGGGCCAAAGGGTCTGTTTCCGCGCTGTATCTCTAAAAAACTAAACTAAGGGGGATGAGGGGTGATCTTCATAGAGGTGTACAAAATCATGAGAGGAATAGATCGTGTAGACGCACAGAGTCTCCTGCCCAGAGTAGAGGAATCGAGAACCAGAGGGGAGAAATATTTAATAGGAACCTGAGGGGTAACTTTTTCACGCAAAGGGTGGTGGGTGTGTGGAACGAGCTGCCGGAGGAGGTAGTTGATGCAGGTAGTATCGCAACATTTAAGAAACAGTTAGACAGGGACATCGATAGGACAGGTTTATTGGGATATGGGCCAAAAGCAGGTGGGTGGGACTAGTGTTGATGGGACATGTTAGTTGGAGTGGACAAGTTGGGCTGAAAGGCTTGATTCCACGCTGTGTGATTCTATGACTAGGAGGCTGAGAAGTGACCTTATAGAGGTGAATATAATAATGTGGGGAAGACAGGGTGAAGTAAGAGTAAGTAAGCTTATTGGCCAAGTATTCACATACAAGGAATTTGCCTTGGTGCTCCGCCCACAAGTAACAACATGACATACAGTGACAGTTACGAATGACTCGGAAAACACTAAACATGAATAATATAAGATATTAAGACAGAATGGAGAGTCTTTGACCTAAAGTAGAAGAATCAAGAACTAAATGGATACAAGTTTATGGTGAGAGGGGAAAGATTTAATAGTAAGCTGGGGTAGCAACCTTTTCACACAGAGGGTGGTGCGTGTATGGAACGAGCTGCCAGAGGAGGTAATCATGGCAGGTACAATATGGCAGGTAATCATGGCAGGTACAACATTTACAATAGATTTGGACAGGTACATGAATAGAAACAGTTTAGAGGGATATGGGCCAAAAGTGGGAAGCCAAGCCTAGTGTAGATGGGGCATCTTGGTCAGCATGGGTTAGTTGGGCCGAAGGGCCTGTTTCCATGCTGCATGACTCTATCTTTCCATCAATTTTGAATTGCTGGATATTTCCCACTGCATGTTAGCTGATGAAGGGAGATGAACACATAAAATTGCAGCATGATTGTAGATGGTGTTGCGAATGCCTTTGTGCATCAACATGTGGAACATTTAATGAACCTACATGTTTTTATTTGTGACTTAGCACATACTCCAATTTAGCAGCGGAGGGAATCTCATTGAAACCTACCAAACAACGGAAGGCCTGGATAGAGCAGATGTGGAGAGGATGTTTCCACTGGTGGGAGAGTCTAGGACCAGAGGGCACAGCCTCAGAATAAAAGGGGATGAGGAGAAATTTCTTTAAGCCCATATCCCACTTCCACGACCTAATTGGCGACCTCTGCCGAGTTTGCCCTTGACTCGTACTCGCAGCATGGTCGCCACGAGGTTGTCGGAGGTCTTCGTAACTCTTCCTCATGCTCGTGAGTGGTCTCTGCGTACTCATGGCCTCAAGTACGTCGCGGCGTTTTTTCCAGCCTGATAAAAATATGTCCACGAGTTAAAAAAAAGGTTGGCGTGGAAAAAATTGATACTTTTTACTCGTAGGTAGGTCGTAGTAAGTCGTGATGTTAGTCGTAGGTCGGTAACTGGTCCGAGAAAAAAAATGCAAACATGACATAATTTTATCGTGATCATTTGCCACTCGTAGCTAGTCGTAGTTGGTCTTAGGTGTGGAAGACTGAGGTCGAGGGGGGTCGTAGGGGGTCGTAGACATAGTTGTAGGAGGTATTTGACTTCAGCGAGTCAACACGACCTTGACATTTTTTTCAACTCGTCAAGAATCTTCTAAACTTGCGGATTAGGTCTTCCAAGTGGAACAGGCCCTGTAGTCAGAGGATGGTGAATCTGTGGAATTCATTGCCAGAGATGGCTGTGGAGGCCAAGTCAATGGGTATTTTTAAAATGGAGGTGGATAGGTTCTTGATTTACAAGGGGACCAAAGATTATGGAGAGAAGGCAGGAGAATGGGGTTGCGAGAGAAAGATAGGTGATCCATGATTGAGTGTCGGAGTGGGCTTGATGGGCCTAATTCTGCTCCTGTGTCTCGTGGTGTGGAGACAAGGACACAAGTTTTTTCTTTATTCCAGCACCATTGGGAATATGAAAATTGTGGAGGTCTCCACCAACGGCCACTTTGTCCGCATCCTCAACATCTCCCCCAACGCCGAGGAGGACATCGGCAACTACGTTCTGCAGCAAAACATCGGCGGCCAACCCGTGGCAATGTACAGGTTCCCCCCAAGGACCCGAGTGTGTGTCGGCTCTGGCGTAACGGTAAGAGGAGCGGTTGACGGCGCACTGCTGGCAGTCGTTAACGGCAAACCACGCGCGGCGTTCCAAATCGCACGCACAGTCAAATATCGCACCTCTTTCACACAGCCTGCCTGGACCTACCTGATCTCCCGGTTGCTGGACACTTTAATTCCCCTTCCCTTCCACACAGACCTTTCTGTCCTCCATTGTCAGAGTGAGCCTAAACGTAAATTGGAGGAACAGCATCTCATATTTCGCTTGGTAACTTAATTCAACTAACTTTCTCTAACTTCACGTAACTCCGGCATTCCCTCTCTTTCTATCCTTCCCCCACCCAAGTCACACCAGCTTCTCGTTTTCACCCTACAAGCAGCTAACAATGGCCTGTTTCCATTATCATAGTTTTTTTTGCATATAACCATATAACCATATAACAATTACAGCACGGAAACAGGCCATCTCGGCCCTACAAGTCCGTGCCGAACAATTATTTTCCCTTAGTCCCACCTGCCTGCACTCATACCATAACCCTCCATTCCCTTCTCATCCATATGCCTATCCAATTTATTTTTAAATGATACCAACGAACCTGCCGCCACCACTTCCACTGGAAGCTCATTCCACACCGCTACCACTCTCTGAGTAAAGAAGTTCCCCTTCATGTCACCCCTAAACTTCTGTCCCTTAATTCTGAAGTCATGTCCTCTTGTTTGAATCTTCCCTATTCTCAAAGGGAAAAGCTGGTCCACACCAACTCTGTCTATCCCTCTCATCATTTTAAAGACCTCTATCAAGTCCCCCCTTAACCTTCTGTGCTCCAGAGAATAAAGACCTAACTTATTCAACCTTTCTCTGTAACTTAGTTGTTGAAACCCAGGCAACATTCTAGTAAATCTCCTCTGTACTCTCTCTATTTTGTTGACATCCTTCCTATAATTGGGCGACCAAAATTGTACACCATACTCTAGAATTGGTCTCACCAATGCCTTGTACAATTTTAACATTACATCCCAGCTTCTATACTCAATGCTCTGATTTATAAAGGCTAGCATACCAAAAGCTTTCTTTACCACCCTGTCTATATGAGATTCCACCGTCAAGGAACTATGCACGGTTATTCATAGATCCCTCTGTTCAACTGCATTCTTCAATTCCCTATGAATGAATATCTTTCATGCATTCTTCACCTCTCCACATCACCGTCTATATCTCTCGTTTCCCTTATCCCAAACCAGTCTGAAGAAGGGCCTCGACCCATTCCTTCTCTCCAGAGATGCTGCCTGTCCCGTTGAGTTACTCCAGCATTTTGTGTCTATCGAATATCACTGTACCTTAATTGGTACACGCGACAATAAAAGACCTTTAAACCTTTATCTTTGGTTTAAGCCGGCATTTGCAGTTCCTTCCGACACGTTTTGAAACAATTTCTTTTATGTGTGAGTGATGGACGATCTCACGGTTTGAGAAACGAGAACACAGATGGTGACGGTTCTCTTACTGTATTCTGTGGTGAAGGTGAATCAAGCATGGAAGCAGGCCCTTCAGTCGCTGGCCAGCAATTCCCGCACATTAACACTGCAGGAGTGGTGGCGCCATTGAGTGTGGCTGCCTCGCCTGCAGCTGTCTGTTCTTTCATTCTTTTTGTTATTTTTATTCTGTTTTAAAGTTTGTTTTTGGATGTCTTTTAGTCTTTTTTTTATGTTGCTGTTGTACAGGGTCTTGGTGAGACCACACCTGGAGTATTGCGTACAGTTTTGGTCTCCTAATCTGAGGAAAGACATTCCTGCCATAGAGGGAGTACAGAGAAGGTTCACCAGACTGATTCCTGGGATGGCAGGACTTTCCTATGAAGAAAGACTGGATAGACTCGGCTTGTACTCGCTAGATTTTAGAAGATTGAGGGGGGATCTTATAGAAACTTCCAAATTTCTTAAAGGGGTTGGACAGGGCTAGATGCAGGAAGATTGTTCCCGATGTTGGGGAAGTCCAGAACAAGGGGTCACAGTTTAAGGATAAGGGGGAAATCTTTTAGGACCGAGATGAGAAAAACATTTTTTACACAGAGAGTGGTGAATCTCTGGAATTCTCTGCCACAGAAGGTAGTTTAGGCCAGTTCATTAGCTATATTTAAGAGGGCGTTAGATGTGGCCCTTGTGGCTAAAGGGATCAGGGGGTATGGAGAGAAGGCAGGTGCAGGATACTGAGTTGGATGATCAGCCATGATCATATTGAATGGCGGTGCCGGCTCGAAGGGCTGAATGGCCTCCTCCTGCACCTAATTTGCAGAATGATACTCTATTAAATCCTATTAAATCTTTTCCCTCCCAGCGTAAACTAATGTCCTCTGGTTCTTGATTCCCCTTCTCTGGGTAAACGATTCTGTGCATCTAATCTATTTATTCTCCTTGTGAATCTATGCAACTCTACCTGCATTCTAAGTAGTCATAGAGTGATACAGTGTGGAAACAGGCCCTTCGGCCTACCTTGCCCGCACCGGCCAACAATGTCCCAGCTACACTAGTCCCACCTGCCTGCACTTGGTCCATATCCATCCAAACCTGTCCTATCCATGTACCTGTCTAACTGTCTCTTAAATGTTGTGATAGTCCCTGCCTCAACTACCTCCTCTGGCAGCTTGGTACGTACACCCACCACCCTCTGTGTGAAAAAGTTACCCCTCGGATTCCTATTAAATCTTTTCCCCTTCAGAGATATGTCTGCTCTTTACGATACTTAATGATATTTATTGCCACATGTACCTGGGTACAGTGAGATGCTTTGCTTTTCCATACAGCCTGGTAGAATCATACAGCACACCTCACCAAGGCAGTACATTCACTGGAATTTAGAAGGATGAGAGGGGATCTCATAGAAACAGAAAATCATTTATTTATTTGCCTCTGTACTCCACAATTTGAGATCGTGAATGGCCTACTCCTGCAACTATTTTCTATGGTTTATACATGAGTTGCCACGTTTATTTGTCGCCCACAGCATTAAAAATGTTCAACTCAACAAACCTCCCCAGGGCCTTGCCATTCACTGTGAAGGTCCCTACTCTGACTTGCCAAAAGGCAACACCTCCCTCTTATCTATAATGCGGATAATAATAATTATTTGATAACAACGTTTATTAACCTTTCCTCAGCCCTCTAGCCCAGCGGCTATACTTTGGAACATGTCACCGTTTAACAGGGCTAAAAGGCAAGGTGTTAGGCCCATTGAGGTTGGCTGCAGAGGCTTTGCAGGGCAATGGCTCCACAAAGCCTTGAGTGCACCGGGCATCAACGGAGTGGAGGGGAGAAGAGCCATCAAGAACACCACAGAGGCAGCGGAGAAGGCCTTGAGATGGCTCTGGATCAGGAGAGGAGGTCCATGGGGAGGAGCGATTGCCAGCTGAACACAAGTCGTGGTCTGATCAACCACGGATGGGTCGGGTGTCTGATGTTGAAAGACCCGAAGCACCCAATGGCCCCAGGTTACATCACTGATGATGTGTTCAGGAGCATCAAGAGATGTATTTTTTATCAATGATTTCCTGTTGATGTTCGCCAAAATGAACGATCCTATGCCTTGTCCACGTCTTATTCTGGCGCACTCTCTCACCTCATCCCTCTATCCTCCTGAAGATGGAGACACAAGACACTGCAGATGCTGGAATCTTGATCAAAACACTCAGTGCTGGAGGAACTCACCTGGTCAGGCAGCATCTGGGGAGGGAATGGAAAGATGATGCTTCAGATCTGATCCCTTCTTCAGGCAGATGAAAGGGATCCGCTCCAAAATGTTGTCTATCCATTCCCTTCCCCAGAAGCTGCATCACCCTCTGAGTTCCTCCAGTGTATAATGTTCCACATGAAGATGCTTTACTTGAAGCATTTTTCATGTTACAGGAAAAGAATGAGGCCATTCAGCCCATCAGGTCTATTCCGCCATTCAATCATGGCTGATCCATCTTCCCCTCGCAACCCCATTCTCCTGCCTTCTCCCCATAACCCCCGACACACGTACTAATCAAGAACCTCTCTATCTCTGCCCTATCAATCTCTGACTTGGCCTCCACAGCCATCTGTGGCAATGAATTCCACAGATTCACCACCCTCTGACTAAAGAAATTCCTCCTCATCTCCATTCTAAAGGTACGTCCTGAGGCTATGATCTTTGGTCCTAGACTCTCCCACTAGTGGAACGATCCTCTCCACATACACTCTATCCAGGCCTTTCACTATTTGGCCTTCATTCCCTTTGTGTGTGAATGCATTAACAATGCTTGTCTCTTTACATAATAGGTGTGGGCAGCAGGCGCAAAGGTTCCACATAACCCTCCGAAAGACTTCTTATGGAAGGATTGCATCAAGTTTGCAACAGGGCCTGATGTTACAACCATTCTTTGCAAGCCCACCGGTCAGGCAAGTGTTCTGATTTTACAAGTGTTCATGATGTAAATACGGTAACCCTAGTTATAACGGACCAAAAGGGTCTGATATAACTGCTATAACTAAGTTAAGGGCCTGACCCACTTGGGCGTCAATTGCACGTCACGCAGGTGGGGCACGAAGATTTTGTGAACCCCAAAATCTTGGGGCTCCGTGCTCGACCGCGCGTCACTGCCCACGTCACCACGCACCATGCACGTGTAATGCGCACCGTGCGTGCGCCGTGCGTTGTGACGCGTAAATGATGTCACGTAAATGACGCCCAAGTGGGACAGGCCCTTAAGGGATTATCATTTCAAACAAAGAACTGCAGATGATAGTTAATGTACAAAAGGACACAAAGTGCTGGAGTAACTCAGCGGGTCCGGCGGCATCTCTGGAGAACATGGATAGGTGACGTTTCAGGAAACACCTAGCAGGTCAGGCAGCATCTGTGGGAAGAGAACTTTTTTGCATTAGTGCATAATTGTATGTATAAGTTGGTATTGTGTGATGTCTGTAATGTGTTGTTAATAATGTAGTCTCTTTATTTCTCAACCGGGGTGCCCCGGAACGCTAGGGTTCTGCCTGACGTCGCTAGGGGTTCCGAGAGAGATAGTGATAAAGTAGAGTCAAAATGGCGGCAGGCCGTCTGCGCAGGTGATCTCAAAATGACGCAGGTTGTCGCAGGTTGACGTTGGTTGTCGCTGGGTGCTGACTGCGGTGAATTCCATTGGCGACTACCTACATCAACCTACGTCAACCTACGACAGGTACCGGCGGCTGAATTGTCTTCAGTTGTCGCCGACAGGGTCGTAGCTTGTCACGGGTGGACGGAGGTTGACTTTGGTCGTCGTAGGTTGTCGCCTGAGTGGTCGCAGGCTGCAACTGGACAGTCGCCAAAAAAAATTGCCTAAGTGGGACAGGCCCTTTACTGTGTGGGGATTATTGGTTGGTGCAGACTCAAGTGGCTGAAGGGCCTGTTTCTGCGCTGTATCTCTAAAACTAATAAAACAAAAACTCTTCTATCCTTTTCTCACGCTTTTAGTTTTTTCACCTCTGGCCTTTGTCCAAGCCTCCGTCTATCAAAAAAAACACTTCACTGTATCAGCGTGTGAAGAAAAGTCTTGACCGAAACATCATCCATTTCTTCTCTCCAGAGATGTTGCCTGTCCTGCGGTGTTACTCCAGCATTTTGTGTCTGTCCTCACTGTATCCACCTGTCACTCTGCCATACTGTGTCCTGCCCTCCTCTCTTCCTGCTTTCTCCCCTCCTCCCCCCCCCCCCCCCCCCCCCCCACAACAATCAGTCAGTCTGAAGAAGGATCCCAAAACGTTGCATATCTATGTTTTTCAGAGATGCTGCCTGACCCATTGAGTTACTCCAGCATTTTGTGTCTTTTATTGTAAACCAGCATCTACAGTTCTCCGCATCCTCGTTTATTTTTGGTATTTAAGAATGAGTGGGTTTGCGCCAACTGAACCAGGAGTTTTGTCGCCTCGATAACATACATTGTCAATTGGATTGGCAGAATCTACATTGAATGGTTGGCCTCTGGGGTGTGTTGTAGAGCAGAGGGATCTAGGAGTGCAGGTGCATGGTTCCTTGAAGGTGGAGTCGTGGGTAGATGAGGTGGTCAAAAAGGCCTTTGGCACTTTGGCCTTCATCAGTCAGAGTATTGAGTATAGAAGTTGGGAGGTCATGTTGCAGTTGTGTAAGACGTTGGCGAGACTGCATTTAGAGTATTGTGTTCAGTTCTTGTCACCATGTTATAGGAAAGATATTGTCAAGCTTGAAAGGGTTCAGAGAAGATTCTTCAGAGGAGACGTTGAGTAGGCTGGGTCTCTATTCCTTGGAGCGCAGGAGGATGAGGGTTAATCTTATAGAGGTGTCTAAAATCATGAGCGGAATAGATCGGGTAGAGTCACTTGCCCAGAGTAGGGGAATTGAAGGCCAGGGCACATAGATTCAAGGTGAAGGGGAAATTATTTAATCGGAATCTGAGTGGTAACTTTTTCAAACAAGGAACGAGATGCCAGAGGAGGTAGTTGAGGCTAGGATTATCCCAATGTTTAAGAAACAGTTAGACAGGTACAAGGATAGGACAAGTTTAGAGGGATACTAGACCAAGTGCAGACCCGTTGGGTCTGTTCCCCCAACGCACCCGTTCCCTACTGGTAACCCCCAATTGCACTTGCCCTGCGTGTTGCAATAGCAATTTGCCCTCCGCCTCCTATGAGGTGAAAGGTTCAGAGTGTTCCTGTGTCACAACATTGGATCGAAGTGTGTTGGAAGCTGGCAGGAATGATTTTAACAGCAAAATTCTTGTGAAAGTTGGCATTTTTTAAAGCTTTAATAGTGAATAACGTGAAATATAGGATGAAATCTTCAGTGAAGCTGATCACTGCTAGCTGAGCCATTGTGACATCATCTGTTGAAGCTGGTCGTTTTAAATTCAAAGTTTTTGATTTTTTTTTCCACTTTAATCAGTAATAAGTCGAGAAATAAAGCATAAAATGTTCAGTGAAGGTGGTCTCTGCCTAGAGGGGGAATATGTGAATCAGAATATGTAAAAATCTTGTGAAAGTTTGCATTTTTAAAGCTTTAATCGCGAATAACATGTCAAATATAGGATGAAATCTTGAGTGAAGATGATCACTGCTATCCTAGCCATTGTGACGTCATCAGTGAAAAGCCGGTCATATTAAATTCAAAGTCTTTTGATGTTTTTAAACTTCTTACTTTTAATCAATAATAAGTCGATAAATAAAACATAAAATGCTCAGTGAGAGCGATCTCGCCTTGAGGGGAAAACTGTGAATCAGAATATATAAAAATCTTGTGAAAGTTGGCATTTTTAAAGCTTTAATCGCGAATAACGTGCCAAATGTAGGATAAAATCTTCAGTGAGGCTGATCACTGCTGGCCTAGCCATTGTGACGTCATCAGTTGAAGCTGGTCATTTTAATTTCAACATTTTTTAGACTTTTTAGACTTTTAATCAGTAATGAGTCGAGAATGTCGAGAAATAAAGCATAAAGTGTTCAGATAAGGTGTTCGAGGGGAAATATGTCAATCAGAATATGTAAAAATGTTATTGTTACCACCTAGTGTTTTTGTGAAGATAAAGACAACCACATATACACACACATACACACGTACAAGGTCAGAGTTATAAGTATTTGATATGTTATGATGGACCAAGCGTAGGCAGGTGGAACTAGTGTAGCTGGGACATGTTGGCTGTTGGGGGCAAGTTGGGCCGAATGTTTCCACACTGTATCACCCTATGACTATCTATGACTCTAATTATTTCTTTTTTAAACCCATTCTCCATTGAAGTGTCTATTTGTTAACCAGCTAAGGGAAGGTCCCAGATATTCCATTGAGTGTAGGAAGGAACTGCAGATACTGGTTTACACCAAAGATAGAAACAAAATGCTGGAGTAACTCAGCGAGTTAGGCAGCATCTCTGGAGAGAAGGAATGGGTGACGTTTTGGGCCACGACACCTTCCTCACTCTGTTGAGTGTCCTGCGTAAGATCGCCATCTACTGATTTGCGGTGGAATTGCGACTGGTGCCATTCCTGTGCCTCTTGCCTTTCACGGTTGATGGAAACATTTTGGATAGATCTTGTTAAGCTGGAAAGAGTGCTGAGAAGATTTACGAGAATGTTGCAAAATCCTGAGGGCCTGAGCTATAGGGAGAGATTGGGCAGGCTAGGAATTTCTTCATTGGATCATAGGAGGATGAGCTGATCTTGTAGAGGTATATAGATCACAAGGGGAACAGATAGAGTATATTACCCAGAGAAGGTGAAAGGGGAGAGATTTAATGGGAATCTGAGGGGCAACATGTTCATACAGAGGGTGATGGAACGAGCTGCCAAAGGAGGTAGTTGAGGCAGAAACTATAACAATGTTTAAAAGACATTTGGTCAGGTACATGGTTTAGAGGGATGTTCTGTGGGCCAAAGGGAGGATGGGACTATTGTAGATGGGGGACCTTGGAGAGCATGGGAAAGCTGGGCTGAAGGGCCTGTTTCTGGGCTGTATGCCAATAACACTCTTAGTTCCATAAATTCCTCCCAGTTTCTACTATGGCACTGTGACACAGCCACAGAGACCCGGGTCCAATCCTGACTACGGATGCTGTCTGTGTGGAGTTTGCACGTTCTCCCTGTGACCGCGTGGGTTTCCTCCCACATCCCCAAAACATGCAGGTACATCGGCTAATGGGCCCTCTGTAAATTGCCCATAGCGTGTAGGTTCAATGGTCAAGGTTGTATGGTCAATGGTCAGTGGGCCGAAGGGCCATTTTCCTTGTTGTATCTCCAAACTTAAAAAAAACTAAACTAAACCTACACACTAGGATCAATTTATAGTGCTCATTTAACCTACCAACCCACACCATTTTGGGATGTGAGGAGGACCAGAGCACCTAGAGGAAACGCACAGGGAGAACTGTCAAGTTATATCATAGGGACTGCTTCAATAGGTGCCTGAAAACTGTAACGTCCAGGTTCAGGAACAGCTTCTTCACTACACTCATCAGGCTATTAAACACTACAACCTCCAATGAGCTCTGAACTACATAGACTTGGGGTTTTGTCTTTTGGACTATTATTTTATATTATATTTATAGGCCAAGTGCTCCCCCATCGCACACCGTTCCCCACCCAGGGGCGGCGTGCTCCTCCAACTCAAGCCGTTCTCGAACATAAGATTCCAGCACTCCCCTGCCTCCCTCAGCAGTAGGCTTGAAAAAACATTCCAATTGCACTTTCCCTGCCTGCCGCAGAAGTTCCAACTGCAATACAAATTGGCCCTTCCCCTCCTGTTGAAAAATCCCATTGAGGTGAAAAGTTCAGAGTGTTTCTGTCTTGCAACATTGTATTGAAGTGTGTTGGAAGGCGGCAGGAAGGATTTTAACAGTGAAAATCTTGTTAAAGTTGGCATTTTTAAAACTATAATCGCAAATAACTAGTGAAATACAGGATGAAATCTTCAGCGAAGCTGATCAATGCTAGCCGACCCATTGTGACGTCATCAGTTGAAGCTGGTAGTTTTAAATTCAAATCCTTTTGATTTTTTTAAACTTTAATCAGTAATAAGTCAAGAATGTCGAGAAATAAAGCATAAAATGTTCAGTGAAGATGAACTCTGCCTAGAGGGGGAAAGTGTGAATCAGAATATGTTAAAATGTAATTGTTACCGCTTAGTGTTTTTGCGAAGATGTAAAGACACAGAATTTGGGCAGCCATGCCGGCGGCTTTGCGCAGGATGAGGTACAGCCAGCGCTCGGCGGGCCGGATGATTACAGGAAAAAAATCCGCCTGATTTTGGATTACGGGCTGCATTCGGCACGGCAGCCGTACGTTGCCGACCCCTGGTCTAATTTGTGTGTATGTGTGTGTGTGGGTGTGGGTGTGGGTGTGTGTGTGTGTGTGTGTGTGGGTGTGGGTGTGGGTGTGTGTGTGTGTGTGTGTGTGTGTGTGTGTGCATATATTTATACATATATATTGTACATTATGTGCGTGTGTCTATATAAATGCCCACACGTGTGTGGATATATCTTTGTGTGTGTGTGTGTATATATTGTGTATACATATGTGCATGTGTGCATATACTGTATGTGTGTATGAATATATATATTTAGAATTACATGTATATAATTATACATATTATAAATTATACATATATATAGATAGATACACTCATACACAGGCACATTGAACTGTTTTTTCTTGTTTATGATATAGTTTACAGTGTACTATGCTTACATATTCTGTTGTGCTGCAGCATGTAAGGATTCTGGGGACATATGACAATAAAATGCTCTTGACTCTGGAGAAACATGTTTGCATTGCTTGTTGTGGTGAGGGTTTGATGCTAATGCCATGTGTTGTGTTGTGTTGGCTTACACCGCGCAGTGGTGTCTGTTTGATCTTTCACCATCTTTTGATCATTCCCTCAGGCTGTTACTTGGTACACACCTGGGCCTGGGAGCTGCAAGCAAAATAATCTTTGCAATGACGATTGCAACCATCACACTTCAACCAACGATTGCCAAGTTAATTTCCAATTGGAACCCGAAATGGAGACTGACTCCTCCAACGCTTGTGCCAGTCAATTCACAACCTTATCTATAAAGTAGGTGGACTCTAACTGGGTGCTCGACCGATGCCCAGTTCTCTTTAGACTTTAGAGGTACCGCGCGGAAACAGGCCCTTCAGCCCACCGAGTCCGCGCTGACCAGCCGTCCCTGTACACTAACACTATCCCACACACTATGAATAATTTACAATTTTTGCCAAAGCCAATTAACCCACAAACCTGTACGACTTTGAAGTGTGGGAGGAAACCGTAGCACCCAGATAAAGCCCACGCAGTCGCGGGGAGAACGTACAAATTCCGTACAGACAGCACCCGTAGTCAGGATCGAACTGGAATCTCTGGCGCGGTGAGGCTGCAACTCTACCGCTGCGCCACCGTGCCGCCGATTCCTTGTTCCGACAATAAGGACCGGCTGTCGGATTGGAGCGTCCGTCGCCTGCTTTGAATGCACTGATGCGCCTAAAACGTTGTTTCTCTTCCCGCAGGGAGAAGGCTTCATCCTTGCAGCCCACACCCCGTTGTCCATGGAGCCAGAGCACATCTTGTGCCACTCACCCCGACTTCAACATATCCCGGACCCAGGCCATGGGAAACGATGGGAACAGTCAGTGCAGAGACTCTCGAACACAGTCATCTCCACCTGACCCTCTCCCGAGTGTGAGTGTGGGGGTGTGTGGGGGGGGTGGTGTGTGTGGGTGTGTGTGTGGGTGGGTGTGGGTGGGTGGGGGGGGTGTGTGTGTGTGTGTGTGTGTGTGTGTGCGTGTGCGCGGGTGAGTGCGCAGGTGTGTGGGGGGTGTGTGTGGGTGTGGGTGTGTGTGCGGGTGTGTGTGTGGGTGTGTGGGGTGTGTGTGTGTGTGTGTGTGTGTGTGCGCGGGTGAGTGCGCAGGTGTGTGGGGGTGGGTGGTGGTGTGTGGTGTGTGTGTGTGTGTGTGTGTGTGTGTGTGTGTGTGTGTGTGTGTGTGTGTGCGCGGTGTGTGTGCGCGGTGTGTGCGCGCGCGGTGTGGGTGTGGGTAGGGCGTGGGTATGTGTGTGTGTGTGTGCGCACTTATGTATATATGTGTGAAGAGGGTTAGGGATATATCAAACGTCAACTCCCCACCACTCCTCTCCACTGACCCCTGCAGGCCATCTCCCCCTCTCCCCTCTGCCCCCTACCAGTGACGTTTCTACCCTTCTCCTCCCCTCCACCTTCTCCCCATCACCAGAGCTGGACAAGTCCTCCCACCCTCTCCCACCCCACTCTGTCACAGAGTGCCGGCCACACCAGCTTGGAAGGGAGAGATGGGTCAGCTTCAATTGACTGGGAGATGCAGCAGGGAAACAGGCCCCACGGCCCAATCGAGTCCACGCCGACCATCGATCACCCGTTCACTCCAGTTCTGTGTTGCCCCACTTTCTCATCCACTCCCTACAGACTTTAGCGTTTAGTTTAGTGATACGATGCAGAAACGGGCCCTTTGGCCCACCGAGCGATCGGCCGACCAGCGATCCCTGCGCACTAACGCTATCCCACACACCAGAGACAATTTAATAACTTCTTGGTCACGGGGAGAACGTACGAACTCTGTACAGACAGCACCCGTAGTCAGGGTTGAGCCCGGATCTCTGGCGCTGTAAGGCAGCAACTCTACTGCTGCTCCACCGTGCCTCCCCTTGCCTCTTTCCATTGCCGTGTGCTTTGGCCATCTTCATTATAACCACTCGTGTTCTCTCCAATTTATTCCTGCAGGCAACCTCCCTGTCTCGTCGCATTGCAGGAAGTACTCCTTCCACAGAAGCACCAGAAGGCTGTCACCATGCTCTCTGACAGTAAGCAATTTACACTGCTGTAGTGCGTGGGTCTCAAAAGGAAGTGTTTTGAGAGGCACCCTTTATTATGTTCCTCCCGGTTGTAGGGAAGACCAAACAAGAGAAAGATGGCACCCAAACCCCTGCCTTTAAACCCTCTGGCTAAGGGCCGCCTCCGGACTGAACCACTCCCGTGCCGAGGGGTTCGACACTATGATGGCGCGACCCTTGGGAGCCGCCACACTACTATCTAACTGATATCTAACTCTTCAGCAGGGCGGGAGGGGAGGGCGTACTTGGAACTAGGTTGATGCAAGGGAGCTCAACTAGAAACCTTTTGTCTTCTCGTTACAAAAGGTCACACGCGTCCTTATTAAACCATTTCTTCACTTTATCATGGTATATCCCTCATTACCTTAGTAGGAGAAGGCAGTTCGTGAATCGGCTTTGCTTTCCTGTACGACCATGTGAGATCTGATCCTGCCTGTTCCCTGTAAGCCTTGTTTCCTCTAGGGTCAGCCCACCTTACACATTCAGACTCACAGAGTCATACGGCATGGAAACAGGCCCCTCGACCCAACTTACCCACACCGGCCAATATGCCCCATCTAGACTAGTCCCACCTGCCTGCATTTGGCCCATATCCCTCCAAACATGTCCTATCCGTATACAGTACTTGCCTACATGTTTCTTATGTCTTATGAAGAAAGACTGGATAGACTTGGTTTATACTCTCTAGAATTTAGGAGATTGAGAGGGGATCTTATAGAAACTTACAAAATTCTTAAGGGGTTGGACAGGCTAGATGCAGGAAGATTGTTCCCGATGTTAGGGAAGTCCAGGACAAGGGGTCACAGCTTAAGGATAAGGGGGAAATCCTTTAAAACCGAGATGAGAAGAACTTTTTTCACACAGAGAGTGGTGAATCTCTGGAACTCTCTGCCACAGAGGGTAGTTGAGGCCAGTTCATTGGCATATTTAAGAGGGAGTTAGATGTGGCCCTTGTGGCTAAGGGGATCAGGGGGTATGGAGAGAAGGCAGGTACGGGATACTGAGTTGGATGATTAGCCATGATCATATTGAATGGCGGTGCAGGCTCGAAGGGCCGAATGGCCTACTCCTGCACCTAATTTCTATGTTTCTATGTTTTTTAAACGTGGCGATAGTCCCAGCCTCAACTACCTCCTCTGGCAACTCGTTCCATACACCCACCACCCTTTGTGTGAAAAGATTACCCTTCAGATTCCTATTAAATCTTTCCCCCTTCACCTTAAACCTCTGGTTCTCAATTCCCCTACTCTGGGCAAGAGACTCTATGAGTCTACCCAATCTATTCCTCTCATGATTTTCTACACCTCTATAAGATCACCCCTTCTTCTTCTTCTTGCGTATGGCGTGCACAGCCTAAAGTTGTAGGACAACTTGTTCTATTTGATCTTATTTGATTGTGCACGCCGGGTTGATTGCATTCGTCAAAACAGGGCGGACCACGTGAAGGTTGCAATCTCCCACCCTAGATCACCCCTCATCGTCCTGTGTTCCAGGGAATAGAGACTCATCCCTGTTCTCCGGAGATGCTGCCTGACCCACTGCGTAACTCCGGCACTTTATGTTCTGCTGAGGAGATCATCCATTTAACGACGGAATCCATTGTGCGTTGTCTGCCCGCTCTTAATGAAACGTGAAAGGGTCCAGCTGCGTTTGTGCAAGAGGGGTTTCCACGGGGTTTCCTAAGTGTGTTTCTGATTCTTTTTTGGCAGAATGGTGCAGGGCAGCAGATTGGCAACGGTGCGGGCTCGTTCACAAACCACGTTCAGCAGAACTGCACGCCGCTGCAGCTCCTGCAGTCCCGACAGAACCTGACCTTCCAGCCCCCCATGCCTCGGCCCCCGCCCGTCGCATCCTGGTGAATCTCGCTCACCTTCATCCAGGTCAGTGTCTGCAGGGTACTGGCGGCCCCTCGCCTCACCGACACACCCCCTCCCTAATCCCCGGCTGAGGTTTGTGTTTAGTTCAGAGATACAACGCGGAAACGGACAGGCCCTTCGGCCCACCGGGTCCGTACAAGCCAGCGATCCCCGCGTACTAACAATGTCTTTCACGCACTAAGGATAATTTTTACATTTTACGAAGCTTATTAACATACAAACCTGCACGTCTTTGGAGTGTGGGAGGAAACCGGAGATCCTGGAGAAAACCCACGCAGGTCATGGGGAGAACGCACAAACTCCTTACAGACGAGCACCTGTAGTCAGGATTGAACACTGGGTCTCTGTCGCCGTGAGGCAGAAACTCTACCGCTGCGCCACCGTGCTGCCCACTGGGTCTGAAGGAGGGTCTTGACCCAAAACGTCAGCTATTCCTTTCCTCCAGAGATGCTGCCTGACCCGCTGAGTTACGGCTGCATATTGTGTCTGCCTTTGGTTTAAACCAGCATCTGCAGTTCCTCCCTACACATCTGGAGCAAGGGTCTGTGCACTCCCAGGCCACCATCAGCGCTGCCCGCAGTCATTTTGCCAATCTCCCTCTTGGATTGACATTATTAGTCCCTCTCCATCGCAATGGGCAGCTCGATGGCGCAGCGGTAGAGTTGCTGCCTCACAGCGCCAGAGACCCAGTGTTCGATCCTGACTACGGGCGCTGTCTGTACGGAGTTTGTACGTTCTCCCCGTGACCTGCGTGGGTTTTATTGGACACCTCTATAAAATCACCCCTCATCCTCCTGCGCTCCAAGGAATAATGGCCAAGCCTGCTCAACCTCTCCCCATGGCTCAGTGGCCTCGAGTCCTGGTAGCCTTTGATAAGGTGCCAAACGAGAGGCGTCTGAGGCGTCTGAGAAGGATGAGAGTCCATGCTATCAGAGGGCAGATACTAGCATGGATAGCAGGTTGGCTGGATGGCAGACAGCGGCAAAGAGTGGCAATAAAGGGGGCTTTTTTCAGGCTTGGTGCTGGGGCCACTACTCTTCACGTTGTATATTAATGATTTGGATGAGGGGGTTTGTAGGCTTTGTAGCCAAGTTTGTGGATTATAAGAAAATAGCTGGAGGGGCAGGTGGTGTAGATAAAGCAGGGACTCTGCAGAAGGACTTGGACAGGTTGGGAGAGTGGGCAGAGAAGTGGCAGGTGGAATATCGTGTAGCAAAGTGTGGAGTCATGTATTTTGGTCGTAGGAATAAAGGCATAGACTAGTTTCCAAGTGGGGAGAGAATCCAGAAATCGGAGGGAGCAAAGGGACTTGGGAGCGCTGGTGCAGGATTCCCAAAAAGTTCATCTGTAAGTTGAATCGGTAGTAAAGAACGCAAACGCAATGCTAGCATTTATTTTGAGATGGCCTGTATGCAAAATTAATGATGTGATGCTGAGATAAGGTGCTGGTCAGGCCGCATGTGGAATATTGTGAGCAATTTTGGGCACCATATCTGAAGAAGGATGTGCTGGCTCTGGAGAGGGTCTAGAGAAGGTTTACAAGAATGATCCCAGGAATGAGTAGGTTAACATATGATGAGTGTTTGACGGCATTGGGCCTCTACTCGCTGGAGTTTAGAAGAATAAGGGGGGACCTCCTTGAAACGTACAGAATAGTGAACGGCTTGGCTAGAGTGGATGTGAAGAGGATATTTCCACTAGTGGGAGAGTCTAGGATTAGAGGTCATAGTCTCAGAATTAAAGGAAGTTATTTTAGGAAGGAGATGAGGAGGAATTTCTTTAGTTAGAAGGTGATGAATCTGTAGAATTCTTTGCCACAGAAGGTTGTGGAGGTCAAGTCAGTGGATATATTTAAGTGCAGAGATAGATAGATTCTTGACTAGTACGGGTGTCAGGGGTTATGGGGAGAAAGCAGGACAATGGGGTTAAGAGGGAGAGATAGATCAGCCCTGATTGAATGGCGGAGTAGACTTGTTGGGCCGAATGACCTAATCCTGCTCGTCTCACTCCTATCTCATTAACATCCTGGCAAATCTTCTCTGAACTCTTTCAAGCTTGACAATATCTTTCCTATAACATGGTTGACATACGCAAAATGCTGGAGTAACTCAGCGGGACAGGCAGCATCTGTAGGGAGAAGAAACGGGTGACGTTTCGGGTCGAGACCGTTCTTCAGAACTATCTGCTCCAGTGGTCTGAAGAATAAGAAGGGTCTCGACTCCAGCATTTTGTGTGTAAGCCAGCACCTGCAGTTCCTCCCTACCTGTTACATGGTCGTATTCGATCCTGCGTTTGATCCTACAGTAACTCTACCTGTCGTTGTGTTTCAGCCTCAACCAGCGCGCGCGGGCTGTCACGTTTGGATCCACATCCGTCAGCCTCTCCTCTCCAACACTCCGCAACGTCAACACTCTACCACCAGGCCTCGCCTCGCCCGATCTCAACACTTAGACTGAGTTTTACAGAGCTATTTCATGTCTTGACCTTTAACAACCTCTGTGAGTCTGTGCATTTGAAGAACCATTGAAACCAACAAAAAACAAGTTTCTTTTTTGTGCCTCGAGTCAATGTGGATGTTTGAGTGGGTTCCGCTGTGCCACCGTGTGAGTTCAAAGTGAAGTGGCTCCAGCATTTGGCTTGATGTAAATAAGGTGGTGAGTCTGTGGAATTCATTGCCACATACGGCTGCGGAGGACACATCAATGGGTATTTGTAAAGTGGTGATTGATATTCTAGATTTGTACAGGTGTCAGGGGTTATGGGGAGAAGGCAGAAGAATGGGGTTAAGAGGGACAGATACATCAGCCAAGATTGAGTGGTGGAGTAGACTTGATGGGCCGATCGGCCTAATTCTGCTCCTATCACAAAAAAAAAAATATTGGGCACCAGATTTTTCGTCTTGTGAAGGCATGCAGCCAAGAATCCTTGCATGAAGCCGGTGCGGATTCCGATTGAATATGCAGTGAGCCAAACCGCAGGGGGTCCAGGGTAATGCAAGGGTTGTGACCAAGCCATGCAGCGTGCCATGAGTCGAACATTGCCCACTGCAAAAGAGCATTGCAAACTCAGGAGGAAGGTCAGAACGTTTACAACACAGAAGCAGGCCATTCAACCCAATGTCTCGGTGCGGCTGAGCTTAAACGAGGTGCTCGGCAGGGTGGCACGGCTGGTAGAGCCGCTGCCTGACAGCGCCTGAGACCCAGGTTCGATCCTGACCTCGGGTGCTGCCTGTGTTTGTGGACCACGTGGGTTTCCTCCAGGTGCTCCGGTTTCCTCCCACCTCCCAAAGACGTGCGGGTATGTAGGTTAATTGGCCCTCTGTAAATTGCCCCATGTGGGTAGGGAGTGGATGCAAAAGTGAGGTAACATAGAACTAGTGTGAACGGGTGATCGATAGCCTGCATGGACTCAGTGGGCTGAAGGGCCTGTTGCCCTACTACATCTTTCAATGCATTCAATCAATCAGCCAGCCTTAAGGGCCTGTCCCACTTGGCCGTCATTTGCGCCTCATTTACGCGTCATATGTAAAATAGGTCGACGCGTTGTGACGTACGGGTAGCATTTGGGTAGCGCGGGACGGGCGCATGGAGACGTGGAGGAGTCGCGGTATCGCGCGGCGCTCCAGGATTTCGTGCTGTACGCGTGACATATCGCGTACGCACGCTGACGCATTGGTGTCGCACGCTGGCGTCCCAACCTCACGTGTATCGTGTGGTGATGCATGGTAACGTCACCATGCGTAACCGTGCGTCGCCGTGCGCCACAGGGTATTCTAATGACGTCACGCGCACCAGACGGCATGATGACACGTGATTTGCGCGTGATGTCACGTCGACCTATTTTACATACGACGCGTAAATGAGGCGCAAATGACGGCCAAGTGGGACAGGCCATTAACCCCAACTTCTAACAGTGGTACCAAAGCCCCACAATCATGGTTTATCCGATGAGTGTTTAAACTGTGAGGACAATGTCTACCCTCGACCACCATCCCAAGGCAGTGAGATCCAGCCCCCAACAACCCCATGCATGAAACAACCTCCCCTCATCTGCTCTTAGATGCCACTAATGGCTATAAATCTCTGCCCCCTGGTCAGAGCGAAGGGAATATTGGATTTGAATTGGTTTATCTGTGCTGAGTTTTGAGTGCTATCCAGACAGGTCAAACCATACAATAGGGAACACAAAAGAGAAAATAAACAGATTACAGAATTGAAAGTGATAGCTACAGAGAAAAGGCCACGACAAGGTTGATTGGAAGATGAAGAAACCATCGCTACTATGTATATTATAAGGCCCTTCCCATGTCTCCCTCTAGGGCTGCTATCATTTTGCACATCTTAATTCAGTCTCTTCTCAGTTACCAAGGAAACAACCCCAAAGGGTGGTGAATTTGTGGAACCCATTGCCACAGACGGCTGTGGAGGTCAAGTCAGTGGATATTTTTTTAAGGCAGAGATAGAGTTCTTGATTAGTAAGGGTGTCAGGGTTATGGGGCGAAGGCAGGAAAATGGGATGAGGAGGCAGAGATCAGCCATGATTGAATGGCGGAGTGGACTCAATGGGCCGAATGGCCTAATTCTACTATAACTTGTGAATCCCAAATGATCCATCTTTGCCTTGTTAACCTAATTTTCCAGCACTGGAAACAACATTGTAAATCCCCTCTGCACCTTGCCCATTGCAATCCCAGCTGCCTGTAATATGGTGACCAGAACTATATACAAAGTCAAGCAGTGTGTTGTGTCCTCTACAGTTCCCCAGGTGGTGGTATTTATTACTTGTACCGAGATATATGGAAGTATGATGTTGTGATGATCAGTGAAACATGGTTGCAGGAGGGCTGTGATTGGAAACTAAATATTCCAGGATTTCGTTGCTTCAGGTGTGATAGAATTGGAGGGGCAAGATGTGGAGGTGTTGCATTGCTTGTCAGGGAAGATATTACAGCAGTGCTTTGGCAGGATAGATTAGAGGGCTCGTCTAGGGAGGCTATTTGGGTGGAACTGAGAAATGGGAAAGGGGTAGCAACACTTATAGGGGTGTATTATAGACCGCCAAATGGGGATCGAGAATTGGAAGAGCAAATATGTAAGGAGATAGCAGATATCAGTAGTAAGCACACAGCACAAAGTCGTGATTGTGGGAGATTTCAATTTTCCACACTGGGAAACACATTCTGTAAATGGTCTGGATGGTTTGGAGTTTGTAAAATGTGTGTAGGATAGTTTTTTGCAGTAATACATAGAGGTACCTACTAGAGAAGGGGCGGTGCTGGACCTCCTGTTAGGAAATGAGATGGGTCAGGTGGCAGAGGTATGTGTTGGGGAACAGTTCGGGTCCAGTGATCACATTACCATTAGTTTCAATATAATTATGGAGAGGATCAGAACTGGACCTAGGGTTGAGATTTTTGATTGGAGAAAGGCTAACTTTGAGGAGATGCGAAAGGATTTAAAAGGAGTGAATTGGGACATTTTGTTTTATGGGAAGGATGTGGAAGAGAAATGGAGGACATTTAAAGGTGAAATTTTAAGAGTAGAGAATCTTTATGTCTCTGTTCGGTTGAAAGGAAATAGTAAAAATTGGAAAGAGCCTGGTTTTCAAGGGAAATTGGACACGGTTCGGAAAAAGAGAGAGATCTACAATAATTATAGGCAGCATGGAGTAAATGAGGTGCTTGAGGAGTATAAAGAATGTAAAAAGAATCTTAAGAAAGAAATTAGAAAAGCTAAAAGAAGATATGAGGTTGCTTTGGCAAGTAAGGTGAAAGTAAATCCAAAGGGTTTCTACAGCTATATTAATAGCAAAAGGATAACAAGGGATAAAATTGGTCCATTAGAGAGTCAGAGTGGACAGCTATCTGCAGAGCCAAAAGAGATGGGGGAGATATTGAACAATTTATTTTCTTCGGTATTCACCAAGGAGAAGAATATTGAATTATGTGAGGTAAGGGAAACAAGTAGAGTAGCTATGGAAACTATGAGATTCAAAGAAAAGGAAGTACTGACACTTTTGAAAAATATAAAAGTGGATAAGTCTCCAGGTCCGGACAGGATATTCCCTAGGACATTGAGGGAAGTTAGTGTAGAAATAGCAGGGACTATGACAGAAATATTTCAAATGTCATTAGAAACGGGAATAGTGCCGGAGGATTGGCGTACTGCGCATGTTGTTCCATTGTTTAAAAAGGGGGTCTAAGAGTAAACCTAGCAATTATAGACCTGTTAGTTTGACGTCAGTGGTGGGCAAATTAATGGAAAGGATACTTAGAGATAATATATATAAGCATCTGGATAAACAGGGTCTGATTAGGAACAGTCAACATGGATTTGTGCCTGGAAGGTCATGTTTGACTAATCTTCTTCAATTTTTTGAAGAGGTTACTCGGGAAATTGATGAGGGTAAAGCAGTGGATGTTGTCTATATGGACTTTAGTAAGGTCTTTGACAAGGTTCCTCATGGAAGGTTGGTTAAGAAGGTTCAATTGTTGGGTATTAATGGTGGAGTAGCAAGATGGATTCAACAGTGGCTGAATGGGAGATGCCAGAGAGTAATGGTGGATGACTGTTTGTCAGGTTGGAGCCAGATGACTAGTGGGGTGCCTCAGGGATCTGTGTTGGGTCCACTGTTGTTTGTCATGTACATCAATGATCTAGATGATGGTGTGGTAAATTGGATTAGCAAGTATGCAGATGATACTAAGATAGGTGGTGTTGTGGATAATGAAGTAGATTTTCAAAGTCTACAGAGAGATTTAGGTCATTTGGAAGAGTGGGCTGAAAGATGGCAGATGGAGTTTAATGCTGATAAGTGTGAGGTGCTACATCTTGGCAGGACAAATCAAAATAGGACATACATGGTAAATGGTAATGAATTGAGGAATGCAGTTGAACAGAGAGATCTAGGAATAACTGTGCACAGTTCTCTGAAGGTGGAATCTCATGTAGATATGGTGGTAAAGAAAGCTTTTGGTGTGCTGGCCTTTATAAATCAGAGCATTGAGTATAGAAGTTGGAATGTAATGTTAAAATTGTACAAGGCATTAGTGAGGCCAATTCTGGAGTATGGTGTACAATGTTGGTTGCCTAATTATAGGAAGGATGTCAACAAAATAGAGAGAGTACAGAGGAGATTTACTAGAATGTTGCCTGGGTTTCAGCAACTAAGTTACAGAGAAAGGTTGAACAAGTTAGGGCTTTATTTTTTGGAGCGCAGAAGGTTAAGGGGGGACTTGATAGAGGTCTTTAAAATGTTGAGAGGGATAGACAGAGTTGATGTGGACAAGCTTTTCCCACTGAGAGTAGGGAAGATTCAAACAAGGGGACATGACTTGAGAATTAAGGACAGAAGTTTAGGGGTAACATGAGGGGGAACTTCTTTACTCAGAGAGTGGTGGCTGTGTGGAATGAGCTTCCAGTGGAAGTGGTGGAGGCAGGTTCGTTTTTATCATTTAAAAATAAATTGGATAGTTATATGGACGGGAAAGGTATGGAGGGTTATGGTCTGAGCGCAGGTATATGGGACTAGGGGAGAATACGTGTTCGGCACGGACTAGAAGGGTCGAGATGGCCTGTTTCCGTGCTGTAATTGTTATATGATTACATAGTGATAATCGTTGATTTGCGTACAACCCAGTAAAATCATACAACACGTGAGTATAATGAATCCATACACTAGTATGAAGAGAAACGGGCAGAACATAGTTACAACATGGAGCTTCTTGCACGTGGGATCAGTGGACTATTTTTGTACGATTTGCTAATTGGGGATATGCTAGGTATGGAGATACTCTACTGGACTGTTTGCAAGAAAATAATTTCGCTTTGCACGTGACAATAAAAACACTATTGGACAGTTACAGAGAAAGTGCAGATATTTTTTTTTTAAAGTGCAAGGGCAACAATGTGGTAGGTTGGGAGATTTGGATTATACCGAGGGTTCTCAAAAACGATTTTCTACCATTCCCTCGCTAATATTCTTCTTATGCATGTCATTTTATTTTATATTTGAAATATTCAATCTCCCATTGCCTTTAATTCGGTATATTCTGGCGTACTTTGTCACTCAAAAGACAAATATTCTAAGTCAACCCGATATACCAAGCCTTAGAAGTTGGATAAGACACGCAAATGTAGTTCGCTCCTCGTTGTGAATTCTTGTTCCAAGCTCACATTTGGAATGAAAACTGCCCGTGCAAACTTGTAACACTCTATATAGCATTCATAGAGCTCTGCAACCAATTGCTACATACATGACTTAAATAAATCATGTAACATTTTAACATGCAGGAGAATGGGGTTAGAGGGAAAAGATAGATCAGCCATGATTGAATGGCGGAGTAGACTTGATGGGCCGAATGGGCTAATTCTGCTCCTATCACCGATGTCACTGATTTTATTTAAAATAAATGAAAGCATCCCCTAAGCCTTCTTGTTGACTTGCTCTGCTATCTTCAATGATGTGTGGAGGTATTCTCCAAGACCCCTTCGTTCCTCCACACAACACGCTACATCCCCCATTGTTTCACATTGCCGGCCTGGATTCTGCTTGCCACTTTTTGGAGTGGGTTAACATAGGGAAGGCTCGGGAGTGGATTGACAAGAGAACGGAGGTCAGGGGAGATACTCACGGCTGGGTCAGACAGATGAAGAGGCAGAGGATTAATTCAGGAGGGGGAGTCGGAAAGTCTGGGCGGATGGCAGTGGGTTAGTGCAGTGAGGATGTGTCTGAGACAGACAGAAATTATTAGGGGTTGGTGCTTGGTAGTTTAGTTTAGAGATACAGGGTGAAAACAGGCCCTTCGGCCCACAGGGTCCGCGCTGACCAGCGATCCCCGCACATTAACACTATCCTATACCCACTAGGGACAATTTTTCATTGACCAAGTCAATTAACCTACAAACCTGTATGTCCTTGGAATGTAGCAGGAAGCCGAAGATCTCAGAGCAAACCCACGCAGGTCTCGGGAGAACGTACAAATTCCGTACAGACAGCACCCATAGTCAGGACCGAACCCGGGTCTCCGGCGCTGTATTCACTGCAAGGCAGCAACTCTACCACTGCGCCACCGTGACCTCCCGTAGAAGATGGGTAAAGGGTTGTTTTGTGGAGGGAGGGAGGGGCAGGAGTAATGAGGACTGAGTGCAGAGATTGAATTGGACTGCAGGATTCGGCTTGTCCTGGTCCATCGCCGACTCTATGGCCTGTGGGTCGAGGCAGCATTATCAATGGAACAATTGCCCTGGCCCCAGTTTCACACTTGGATCCACAGCTCCGTACGCACCCAGATCGAACTAAGGTGGCACGGTGGCGCAGCTGGTAGTGCTGCTGCCTCTCAGAGCTGGAGACCCTGGTTCGATCCTGACCTCGGGTGCTGTCTGTCTGTGGAGTTTAGACGTCCCCCCCCCGCTGTGATCGCGTGGAGTTTCCTCCGGGTGCTCCAGTTTCTTCCCACGTCCCAAAGTCGTGCGGGTTCGTGAGTTAATTGGCTGTCGGCAAATTGCCCCCAGTGTGTAGGGAGTGGATGAGAAAGTGGGATAACACGGAACTCGTGTTTACGGGGCGATTAATGGTCAACGTGGACTCGGGGGGCTTAAAGGCCCGTTTCCATGCTGTATCTCTAAACTAAACTGAACCAAATGACACCATCCTGACTGAGACCCTGGCCCATCTTATCCTGATACAGTCACCAGTACCTCAGATACTTTGGAAAGTGAGCTACCTTTAACCTGAGCTATGAACCCAAACATGGTCTAGATAGAATGGATGTGGAGAGGATGTTTCCACTGGTGGGAGAGTGAGTCTAGGACCAGAGGCCATAGTCACAAGTTAAAAGAATGTACCTTTAGAAACGAGATGAGGAGGAATTCCTTTCATCAGTAGTCAGAGGGTGGTGAATCTGTGGATCACTGCCACAGATGGCAGTGGAGGCCAAGTCAATGGATCTTTTAAAGGCAGCAATTGACAGATTCTTGATTAGTGTGGTTGTCAGGGGTTATGGGGAGAAGGCTGGAGAATGGGGTGGAGAGGGAGAGATAGATCAGCCATGATTGAATGTTGGAGTAGACTTGATGGACCCTAATTCTGCTGAATGAACCTATGAACATAAGCACTTAAGTTTTATTGTGTCAGCCTTGTTTTTTACGTGTTCGATTGTACTTCAGCTGTGGTAAACTTTGAATTTCATTATTTGTTAAATCATGTGGAAATTGATCCATGGTACTCCTCAGAAAAAAATAAATCATTGTGTAGAATTTAGTAGTTAGAAATTTGGGAACCGCACATTCATAGAATGTAAAAAATTGTTTTACTGGGGTGCATTCAGCAGATCAGGCAGCATCTGTGGAGAGAGAAACAAAGTTGACGTTTCAACCCAACATCCTTTCCCAGAACTGACTTTGTCCAATCTTTTGCAGTTTTGAGAAACTATCTCCAATCTTTCCCAGTTCTGAAGAGTGTTAAAGGGCCTGTCCCACTATACGAGTTTACCCAAGAGCTCTCCCGAGTTAAAAAAAAAAATCAAACTCGTGGTAAGTACGTAGAATGTACGTAGCGGGTACATCGGAGCTCGGGACGTCTCTTAGCAGCTCGTAACGCTAACGGCAGGTACTCGGGAAACGCGGTAAGCTCGTGAAGTTTTTTCAACATGTTGAAAAGTGTCCACGAGAGCCCCGAGTACCTACGAGCGGCCATTACCGTAATTCTCAGAGTTCGAATCGGGGAAACTCGGGAGAACTCTTGAATTACCTCGTACAGTGGGACAGGCCCTTAACATAGAGTCCTTTATCCACGGACGCTGCCTGATCCGCTGTACGTTTCCAGCATGTTTTTGTTTTTATTTCAGATTTGCGGCATCTGCAGGTTTTTTTTTTCAGAGTTGATTTACAGGGTGTTTTCTGATCATTCCTTACTCCAAAGATTCACCGGCAGCTAACATTATGGGTGTACATCAGCTGCATATAAAAAGAGGGCAAATATATCAGGAAGCACAAATCATGAAATGGATTTTATTGAGCAATGCAATTGTGTGAAAAATAATATGTATTTACTTGTGCCAAAAAAATATTTTGTATACTTCTGGTGGCAACTATTGATTTCTGAAGAGTATGTCAGCTTTAATAGTGAGGTGGCTGGTGGTTTTCACAATGGAAGCAGGGTAGGGTGAGGTGGGATCAGATTGTGATTCCCACCATTTGTTACCAATTCTCCAAGAGAGTTCATGTGCAGAACTGAAGTGTCGCCATGCAAATTAAAAGTTGCTGGCAGGATTATTAGCTCAGTTTAGCGGGACACACTTTGCCGAATGCTCTTTACGTTTACAAATGTTTACTTTTGATTAACTGAAACATTAAAAAAATATGTTTGAAGCAAAGTGCTTTCCGTTTTCATTTTTTAAATCCGATGCATGTAAATATGCTTAGTGCATCTCATGGGCTAATCGATGCTAATCTGGTTCAGTGGTTCAATGATAAATGAAATGGGTCAATGAGAACTGTTGCTAATAGGTAGGGGTTGACAGCACCAATGTCATGTGTAAAGGGCCTGTCCCACTGTACGAGGTAATTCAAGAGTTCTCCTGAGTTTCTCCTGATTCGAACTCGGAGAATTACGGTAATAGCCGCATGTCGGTACTCGGGGGCTCTCGTGGACATTTTTCAACATGTTGAAAAATCTTCACGAGTCCTCACGAGCTTACCGCGTTTTCCGAGTACCCGCCGTTAGCGTTACGAGCCGCTAAGAGACGTCCCTGAGCTCCGGCGTACCTGCTACATACATTCTACGTGCTTACCACGGGTTTGATTTTTTTTTAAACTCGGGAGAGCTCTTGAATGACCTCGTACAGTGGGACAGGCACACAATTAAATCCCCCGCACAATTAAAGCATGGAATAATCTCCACCCTACTATAGTTACCCAATCAGATGCAACTAAATTTAAAGTAGCTCTTTCTTCCCAATAACCCTTTCTGGCTTAAGTCCTCCCTCCACCACCTCCAGTTTAAATTCCATTTGGAATATTTTGGAGGACCAAGAACCAAGAACAAGACAGGCCCTCTGGGATAATATAGGTCCACCGCCGATTTTCCGGCAAATCTCCCTCGATCTCGACCTCACTGGGACTTCCGTGGCCAATCAGCCAGTTGAGTTTGCCCCCCTGTGGCTGGGGCTCTGGAACTGCAGAGCCAGCAAATCCGTTCCCATCGCCAAGCTCCGAGGCAATGACCTCGGCTCTGGAACCGCTCTGGAATCACCAAGGCTCTGGAACCACGGGTGCTGGAAAATCGGCGGTGGACTTGCATTTGGATTTAAGTATTCGGGTTATAAATTGAATATTTTTGAACTGGTTTCACTTTTGTAGAGAGATGCAGCAGCTTACTTCTACACACTAACAGCCGTGCGTTAGTGAACCGGTAGTTGTTTTCATCCATGTTCATTAGAGTCATCGAGTCATAGAGCAATGAAATGGCCCTTCGGCCCAACTTGCCCATACTGGCCAACATGTCCCAGCTACACTAGTCCCACCTGCCCGCGTTTGGTCCATATCACTCCAAACCTGAAATGTCCATGTACCTGTCTAACTGTTTCTTAAATGTTGGGATAGTCCCAGACTCAACTACCTCCTCTGGCAGCTTGTTCCATACACCCACTACCCTCTGTGTGATAAAGTTTCCTCTTAGATTCCTATTAAATCTTTCCCCCTTCACCTTAAACCTGTGTCCTCTGGTCCACAATTCACCTACTCTGGGCAAGAGACTCTGTGAGTCTACCCGATCTATTCCTTTCATGATCTTATACACCTCTATAAGATCACCCCTCATCCTCCTGCGCTCCAAGGAAAAGAGTCTCAGCCTACTCAACCTCTCCCTGTAGCTCAGACCCTCTGGCCCTGGCAACAATCTTGTAAATCTTCTCTGTCCCCTTTCCAGCTTGGCGACATTTTTCCTATAACATGGTTCCCAGAACTGAATACAATACTCTAATCCATGTTCTTCAGAGATGCTGCCTGTCCGGCTGAGTTACTCCAGCACTTTGTGTCTTTTTTTGTAAACCAGCATCTGCAGTTCTTTGCCATTTCTTGTGATCTGCTCCACCGAGAAACATTCAAACAAAAAGTGAATAAAATTTTCTGGATTTTAAATCATGTGTTGTGATTTTTGTATATAATATATGATAGATAGATAGATAGATAGATAGCCTTTAATTGTCATTCAGACCGAAGTCTGAACGAAATTGCAGCAGTCATACATATAATACAATACAATAAAACAACAATAAACACATATTAACATCCACCACAGTGAGTCCACCCAGCATCTCCTCACTGTGATGGAGGCAAAAGTCTTAGGTCCGCAGTCACTTCCCTCCTCTTCTCCCTCTGCGATGGGGCGATACTTCCCCCCGGGCGATGTTAAGAACAGTCCCGCGGCTCAAACACCGTGGCCCGGGGTGGTTGAAGCTGCCGCCCACCAGTTCTGCAGACGCAGACGCAGCCACTGGCCCGCGGCCGAACCCCAGACTCAGGCCACCACCGCCAGAACACCGTCCCATCCACCCTCACGTGAGTACTGCGCCGTCTTCAGCCTCGGGCTGGGCCGCCCCGACTTGGGCGTCGCTTCTCCCCCCGGACCGGGCCGCCCCGACTTGGGCGTCGCTTCTTCCCCGGCCTGGGCTGCCCCGACATGGGCGCCGAACCTCTCTCGGGCTGCCAGCGCCGCACCTTCCCGAGCTCGGCCGCTCCGACGGAAGCCTCGTTCCACCCTCGAGCTGGCCGCCCTCACGGGAGCGTCCCAACCTCTTCCAGCCCTGAGCCGGACCACCCTCACGGGAGCGAGCTCAGAGCGAGTCCTGGCGGGCTCTGCCTCCGGAGCCTCGAGGTCGTCAGCTCCATTAGGCCTCAGCGCAGACGGAGGCAGAGAAGGGGAATACGGCAAAAAGGTCGCATTCCCCGGCAGGGAGAAACTGCAAACCCCGTTTCAACCCCCCCCCCCAAAAACACACAAACTAAAACCAAAAAACTAGACTAACCAAACAAAATAAACAACATAAAAAACGCAAAACAACGGGACCGCCGATAAGCCGCTGCAGCCAGAGCCGCGCCGCCACTCCGAATGATGCTCTTATAAGTAATTTACTAAGCTTTTATATGCATTTTATGGTGTTTTTATATGCAATGTATTTTACGTAATGCCATCTCTTGTCTGGACCTTGAATCTGAAGTAAAGTTTTTTAATAACAATAATAATAACAATAGTAACAAAGTTCTGAGCATGCCGTTAAAAATGGTATTGATGATGGGGATTAAAGGGCAGGCACAGTGGCACAGTGCTAGAGTTGCTGCCTGACTGTGCCAGCGACCCGGCTTCGATCCTGACTACGGGTGCTGTCTGTACGGAGTTTGCACGTTCTCCCCGTGATCTGCGTGGTTTTTTTCCGGGTGTTCCGGTTTCCTCCCACACTCCAAAGACGTCCAGGTTTGTAGGTTAATTGGCTTGGGTAAGAATGTAAAATGTCCCTTGTGTGTGTGTGTAGGATAGTGCTAGTGTACGGGGGTTGCTGGTTGGCGTGGATTTGATGGGCCAAAGGGTCTGTTTCTGTGCTGTATCTCTAAACTAAACTATACTGCATAGAGTTACTGGAAGGAGGAAGTTCATTGTCTTGTATATTGCGCCCTCTGGTGGATATTTCGAAGAGGACAAGTACTGGAATCAGTCGTACAGCATGGAAACAGGCCCTTCTGCCCAACTCGTCCATGCCGACCAAGGTGCCTCTTCTAAGCTCGTCCCATTGGCCCATCTCCCCCTAAACCTTCCCCAATCCTATCTATGCACCTGTCCAAGTGTTATTTTCAATATAGAAACAAGGAACTGGTGCTGGTTTACAAAGAAGTACACAAAGTGCTGGAGTATCTCAACGGACCTGGGGCATCCCTGGAGAACATGGAGAGGTGATGTTTTTGGTGGGGTTCCTTCTTCAGCTTCTGAAGATGTTGGTCTGAAGAAGGGCTTTGTTTCCATCTTTTAAACGTTGCAATAGTCCCTGCCTCAGCTACCTCCTCTGGCAGCTCGTTCTATACACCTACCACCATGCGAGTGAAAAAGTTACCCCTCAGACTCCTATTAAATCTTTCCCCCTTCACTTTAAACATATGACCTCTGGTTCTTGATTCCCCTGCTCTGGTAGAAAGTCTTTGTGCATTCACCCTATCAATTCCCTTCATGATTTTATATACCTTTGTCTTGGCATTATATTGTTTCATTGTTTGTTATATATTGAACATCTTTTGATTGTTTAGTTTTAGTTGCGTTTAGAGATAGAGAGCGCAAACAGGCCCTTCGGCCCATCGAGCCTGCGCCGACCAGCGATCCCCGTACACTACCTCATCGTTCAGTGACCAGGGTTCCATCTTAAATGTATAGAGTCTTTTGCCCAAATTAAGGGAACAGGGAACCAGAGTATAGACACAAAATGCTGGAGGAACTCAGCGGGACAGGCAGCAGCTTTGTAGAGAAGGAATGGGTGACGTTTCAGGTCGAGATCCTTCTTCAGTCTCTCTTTCTCCACCCGAAACGTCACCCGTACCTTCTCTCCAGAGATGCTGCCTGTCCCGCTGAGTTACTCCAGCACTTTGTGTCTATTTTCGGTTTAAAGCAGCACCTGCAGTTCCTTCCCACACAGAGAATCCAATGAGATGGGTTTAAGGGGAGGGGGGAAAAGATTTAATGGGAACCTGAGGGGTAACTTTTTTTTACACAAAAGGTGGTGGGTGTCTGGAATGAGCTTCCAGAGGAGGTAGTTGCGGCAGGAACTATCGCAACGTTTATGAAACATTTAGACAGGTACATGGATAGGGTAGGTTCATGGTAGGATATGGGCCAAAAGCAGGCAGGTGGGACTAGTGTAGATGGGGCACTTTGGTCAGAGTGGGCATGTTGGGCCGAAGGGCCTGTTTACGTGGTCTATGACTCTGACTCCCCTTGAAGTGAGTGATTCTCGATTCCCCTACTGTAGGCAAGAGACTATGTGCACCTACCCGATCCAGTGCTGTCTGTGTGGAGTTTGCATCTTCTCCCTGTGACAAAATACACCACCAATTTCCTCCCACATCCCAAAGTGGTGCTGGTTGGTAAATTAATTAGCCCTGTTGTGGAATCTGGGGATATTGATGTTAATGTATGGGGAAATAAAACGGATTAGGATAAGATTAATGTATCTGTGTGGTTGTTGGTTGGAGCGGACTTGGTGGGATGAAAGTAGAGGAAAGAACTGCAGATGCTGGTTTAAACCGAAGATAGATACAAAAAGCTGGAGTAAAGGGCCTGTCCCACTTGGCGATTTTTTCGGAGACTGCCGACAAAAAGATTTTGAACATTTCAAAATCCAACGGCGACAAAAAAAAAGTTGCAACACTTGAAAAAACACCGCACGTCGTACGTCATCACGCTGTATAACGCCGCATAACACCGCAAATTTTTCGGTGACCTAATACGTCGGTCAATGATGCCAGCAGTCACTTTAAAAATCGTGAAGTGGGACAGGCCCTTAACTCAGCGGGTCAGGCAGCATCTGTGGAGAAACGGAATAGGTGACGTTTCAGGTCGAGACCCTTCAGAAGAAAAAAAACCCGAATCGTCACCGATTCCATTTGGCCCAGAGATGCTGTGTGACCCGCTGAGTTACTGCGGCTTTTTGTGTTCGTCTTTGGTGGGATGACGAGCCCGTCTCTTCTCTCTGCAGCTTTAACAGCAGGAGAACTGTCCCCGGGATTCTGACCAAAGATTCTTTCTCATCTCAACGTCAGATTAGATCAGTCTAATGCTTAAAATGTGAATTCATTTACCATCGTTCACAGCCTAAGGGCAGCACAAATCATAATGAGTTGTGGACAGTGGGAAATACCCTAACTCAGCCTGACAGAAAGTCTGACGTGATAAGAGATGTTGCTTCATGGCGATGTGGTTTGAGTATTAACCAGGGACAATTGGAGTTTCATCTTGACAGGGTCAACCAGCGTTTGATTTAACTTGCACTATCTGGAAATTAGCTGCCCCAATACTGCATTGTCAGTCTGGGTTAGATAGAGTCGTACGACAGGGAAACAGGGCATATAGGAGATGTGTGGGGCAAGTTTTTTTACACAGAGAGTGGTGTGTGGGCCAGGAACACATTGCCAGAGAGGCGGTGGAGACAGACATGATAGTAGCGTTAAAGAGGCTTTTAGATAGGCACGTGAAAATGCAGGGAATAAGGGGATATGAATCATATACAGGCAGATGAGATCATGGCCCCATAGCAGAAGGCGGCCATGTCGCAGGGCTGGAAGCTGGAAGTATCCCGGGCTAATTCTGCCACCACCATCATCTATTGCAACAAGTGGTGGCTCCCACTGATTGTTGCCGGAAGCTTGCGTCTTTTTCAGGACGGACGATGACAGCGAGGTCAACATTTGAAACATGGAAGATGGACACGAAAAGAAGATGAGATGATACCGGCACAGAGGTAGAGTTGCTGCCTTACAGTGCCAGAGACCTGGGTTCGATCCTGACCATGGGTGTTGTCTCTACGGAGTTTGTACGTACGTTCTTCCTGCGTGGGTTTTCTCTGGAATTTCTGGTTTCCTCCCACGCTCCAAAGACTTACAGGTTTGTAGGTTAATTGGCTTTGGTAAAATTGTAAATTGTCCCTAGTGTGTGTAGGATAGTGTCAGTGTGCTGGGATCGCTGGTCGGCGTGGACTCGGTGGGCCGAAGGGCCTGTTTCCGTGCTGTATCTCTAAACGAAACTGAAAGTAAAACTCAGAACAGTACAGTGCAGGAAGAGGCCCTTCAGCCCACAATGTTTGTGCAAGATAAACTAATGTCAGACTTTAGAGATACAATGTGGAAAGAGGAACTTCGTCCCACTGAGATTGCGATCACCCTGTCCACTTGTTCTATCCGACACAACAGGGACAATTTACAATTTATAGAAGCCAATTAACCGACAAACCTGGACATCTTTGGAGTGTGGGAGGAAACCGGAGCACCCGGGGAAACCCATGCAGTCACAGGAGAATTTCAGCACCCGCAGTCAGGATCGAACCCGGGTCTCTGGTGCTGTAAGGCAGCATCTCTACCGCTGCACCTCTGTGCCACTATGAATGCACTTGCCTGTACATGATCCAAATCCCTCTATTCCCTGCACTTCCATGCACCTGTCTAAAAACCTCTTAAACTGCCATGATCAGTCCACAGCCACCCTAGTAACGTGTTTCAGGCCTCCACTAATCTGTGTAAAGAACTTGATCCACATTTCAACTTTCCCCCTCTCATCTTACAACTATGCCCTCTAGTGTAGAACATTTTCACCCTGGGAAAACGGTTCTGACTCTACCCTGTCTATGCCTCTAATAATTGTATATACTTCTATCAAATCTCTCCTCAATCTTCCATGAAAGAAACCAATCCAAGTCTATTTAGCCTCTCCCAATAGCTGAAACCCTCTAATCATTCTGGTAGTCCTCCTCTAGGTCTTCTCCAAAGACTCCACATCTTTCCTGTAATGGGGGTGAATCTTTGGCCCATATCCCTCTAAAGCTTTCCTATGCGTGTACTTACCAGAGTGGCTTTTCAATGTAGTTATTGTACTGTTTTCATCTGCTTCCCCGGGCAGCTTGTTCCATACACCCACCGCCATCTGCATGCGAAAGTTGCCCCTCAAGTTCCGATTAAATCTTTCCCCGCTCACTCGATGGAAGATGGGTTGCCAACTTTCTCACTCCCAAATAAGGGACAAATTCCCGACCGATTCGGCCTTGGCTGGGTGAATGATGAGTTGGCCCGGGTGCTGGACTGCACACAAAGCCCAGCCAGCAGGCCAGCTGAGGAGTCTTGGCCCGGGCACTAGACTTTGCGCGCGATATCGCGCGGCCCGGGCCAAAACTCCTCAGCTGGGCTTTGCGTTCTGCTGCACGCAGAGTCCGGCACCCCCTCCGACTTGTGAACCGATGATCGGCCACGAGAAGGAGGGGTGGTGGTGTCGGCGGTAAGCGAAGGTCCGAAGGTCGGACAGCTGGCCGGGCTGTCGACGGACGGGGCCACGGGCGAGGCGCTGCTGCTGCACTCCATGGGCTGCACTATGACCGGACAGTTGAGGCTGGGCCGGACACGGCACTCTGACCCAACAGTCCTCTCCACCCGAGTAGTAGCGGTCCTGTACGGGACAAACCAATTTAGCCCAATATACGGGATGTCCCGGATAATACGGGACAGTTGGCAACACTAATGCATGGGGACCTGCAGCCAATTTGCAGAGTTGCTCAGGCCCTGTTGTACGTGTGGGGATGGGAGGGAGGCTGGGAAAAGGTTGGGATTTCCCCAGTATCCCTTCCCAAGGTCTACCAGTGACGCATTAAAAATACAGTTGCTGGGGAACCGTGACTGGCTTTCACACGGAAATCACCGGGATTACCAGGATGACTCACGGAAGCCAGGAAGAAGCATTTCAAAACACATTCATATGTGTTGACAAAATAATGCTGTGCCTCACGGTCTCCCAGCATAAATATTACTCGATTGCATGTGCTGAACTGGGTCGGTTGACAAGTGAAAATATATTCTGCGGGCGGGAGGGTCACAAACTAAAATTGGACAGTTCAATGCTAGTTTGTCATAAGGTCAAGTGATAGGAGTAGAATTAGGCCATTTGGCCCATCAAGTCTACTCCATTCAATCATGGCTGATCTATCTCTCCCTCCTAACCCCAATCTCCTGCCTTCTCCCCATCACCCCTGACACCCTCCTCATCTTCTTCCTAAAGTAACGTCCTTTAATTCTGAGGCTGTGCCCTCTGGTGCTAGACCAATTTGTCCACTCCGACGTAGAGGAGGGCACATCAGGAGCACCAAGTGCAGTAGACCGGGTGGGAGGAGGGACCTGTGAGCCTTTGCCTCACCTGGAAGGGCTGTCGAGGTCCCTGGATGGTGGTGAGGGAGGAGGTGTGAGGACAGGTGTTGCTGCTCCTGTGGTTTCTGGGGAAAGTGCCAGGGTGGGTGGGATGAACGATTTAAAAAATTCCATAGAGGCAGCACCCGTAGTCAGGATCAAACCTGGGTCTCTGGCGCTGTAAGGCAGCAACTCTACCGCTGTGATGGTGTGAAGAAGGACGGTGTGACGAAGGGTCGCGGGACCACTGGGATGGAGCCAACGGCTGTAACAGGTCTATATTACCAACTGTAGCTGGCACTGTAAAATGGTGCCACAATGGCAGCTCTTGTCCAAGTTCACAAGTTATAGTGGAATCAGGCCGTTCGGCCCATCGAGTCTACTCTGCCATGCAATCATGGCTGATTCCTGCCTCCTAATCCCATTTTCCTGCCATAACCCTTGACACCGGTTTTAATCAAGAATTTGTCTATGTCTGCCTTAAAAATATCTACTCCTATAACTCGTGAACTTGTGAGTCCCTTGCTCTGTGGCATTAGGGTGGAATATTTTTAGAGTCAGTGATACAGCGTGGAAACAGGCCCTTCAGCCCAACTTGCCCACACTGGCCTACATGCTCTAGCTACAAAGTGTTTAAGAAGGAACTGCAGATGCTGGAAAATCAAAGGTACACAAAAATGCTGGAGAAACTCAGCGGGTGCAGCAGCATCTATGGAGCGAAGGAAATAGGCAACGTTTCGGGCCGAAACCCTTCTTCAGACTTCTATCTACACCAGTCCCACCTGCCTGAATTTGGCCCATATCCTCTAAACCTGCCTTATCCGTGTACCTGTCCAAATGTTTCCTAAACGTTGTGACAGTCCCTGCCTCAAGTACCTCCTCCAGCAGCTCGTTCCATACACCCACCACCCTTTATGTGAAAACGGTTACCCCTCAGGTTCCTATTAAATCTTTCCCCCCTCAGCTTAATCCTTCATGATTAACTCTCAGCCTGAAGAAGGGTCTCCACCTGAAACGTCACCCAACAACCTATCTCCAGAGATGCTGCCTGACCCATTGTTACTCCAGCATTCTGTGTCTATCTATCCAAGTACCAGTCTAAATGTTTCTTAAACGTTGCAATAGTTGTGTTGTGTCTACACCACCTGGCCTGGCCTGCCCTGGCCTGGCCCGGCCCGCCCCAGAGTGTATTTTCTATACCAACAAACCCCATCTAGGCGTCTGGGCTGCGGTCAGAGCCACTCCTGACATTTGTGCAGCAAATCTGCGATTAAATAAGGGCGGTGCAGGCAGTGGCGTTGACCGGGAGATTCTCTGCGTTTTACAAGCAACGCCTCTTCCTGGTAACATCGCACAGAGCTGGCGACGTAATGTTATTTTAAAAAAGGCGACCCAGCGAAAGGCAGACCTTGCAGTTGACGTCAAGGGAGGGGGGGAGAGAGAGAGAGTCAGTCAGTCACGGGGGGGTGAATTTGTTTTCCTTTAAACTGATATCTTTGGAGAAAATCGCCGGGTTTAAAAAAAATAAATTAAAAGGAGGGTTGAAAATAAGGAAGACACAGTTGAGTAGGGAGGGGGGGAAGAGCGAGTGTGTCAGGACTGGAGAGAGGGAGAGAGAGGGAGGGAGGCAGAGACTGAGGGAGGGAGGCAGAGACTGAGGGAGGGAGGCAGAGAGAGAGAGAGAGAGAGAGACAGACAGACAACAGGCAGACAGACAGAGGGGCCAGTTTCATGTTAGTTTCCTGGCCAGTTTCACTGGGACCCCGCGCTCTCTGACTAACCGCACCCTACTGCTGTGAGACGCCTCACACACTCACCACCCCTTCCCTTCAATTTCTCTCCCATTTACTCAATGCTTTTTGAACAGCCGAGAGGGACGGACCAAGCCCTTTTAAACGGGAGAGAGTCGGAGGGTGAGTGCTATATTTTCGTTTTCTCTTTCGCTGTCAGGGGCGTGGACCTGCTCACTGGTGGGTCCGTGGACGGTGGGTAGAGGGGGTTTGGAGACCCCACCCCACCCACCGTATGGTCGGTCCTCCAGTGGGCTACTTTCCCCACTGTGAGTGTGGCCGTTGACGAGGCAGCTGGCTGTCTCTATGTGTGTGTGTGTGTGTGTCTCGCCTCCCTCTCTCACAGACGGTGGGGGACGAGAACCACTTCATTCACTCACTGTGCCCGGGCCGGCCCCGCAATGCAGATGCCGGGTCGGGCAACGAGGGGGAGGTAGGGGAGTGGAGGAGGGAGCTTCCTTTGGGGCAGAATGAGGGGAGTAGGATAGGGTTCAGGTGGAGGTAGAGGCGGGGGGAGGGTAAGGTGTGGGGCAGTTTTATTCTGGGGTAGAGGGAAAGGGAGGTAGGATTTTGTTGGGGAGGACGGAGTGTTCACTCCAGAGCAGGCTGTGGTAGGATAGGGTTGTGGATGAGGGACTTCCCTCCTGTGCAAGCCAAAGTCTATCTGGAGCCTCCGCCCTTTGTCACCCAAGTTTGAAACACAGGCGAGGTGAAATATTTGAAAAGAGTTTCTTTTGTTTTGCTTCTGCGTGGAGACAGTTCCTCAAAGCGGAAACAAGAACTACATCTTGGTAATGGTGTAGTCAAGAGATAGGGAGATGGCTTTGAAGTTGAGTCGGGTTTTAAACCTTGAAACCACACCAAGTTTAATTACAGGTGGTTGGAGCGCACGTGTTTGGCAATTATAAATGTATCTTTTTGTTTTATGGGGGGTGGGTGGTATTTTGGGATTTTACAGCCACTGAATAAATCCCTTCCCGAGTGCCCGGTAATGTTGGTGGGTCAGCGAGTTGGGAATAGGTCGCGGCGGGACGGTATTAAAGGGCCTGTCCCACTTGCGTGTTCTTGGCACGCATATGAGGCGTTGGTCGGCTCTGGGCAGCGTTGCCTTAATTCACTGTATACCCGGCTTGGCGACTTAAAGCTGGGCTGTGGCTCAGAATCCCCCCCTCCCCCTTAAGCAATAAACAGTGGGCTAACATAGGATGAGCGTTTGAAGCCACTGGGCTTGTACTGGCTATAATTTAGAAGGTTGAAGGGAGACCTCATAGAAACTTACCAAATAGTGAAAGGCCTGGATAGAGTGGGTGTGGAGAGGATGTTTCCACTAGTGGGAGAGTCTAGGATCAGAGGTTATAACCTCAGAATTAAAAGGACGTTCCTTTGGGAAGGAGATGAGGAGAAATTTCTTTAGTCAGAGTGTGGTGAATCGGTGGAATTCATTGCCACAGAAGGCAGTGGAGGCCAAGTCAAGGGATATTTTTAAGGCAGAGATAAATAGATAGATACCTGATTAGTACAGGTGTTGGGGGTTATGGGGAGAATGGGGTTGAGAGCGAAATATAGATTGAATGGCTGAGTAGCCTTGATGGACCGAAAAGCCTAATTCAGCTCCAGGAACTTGTGAACTTTTAAAACTCCTGTACATCGGCGAGACCAAGCACAGGCTCAGCGATGGTTTCGCTGAACACCTCCGCTCAGTCCGCCTTAACCTACCTGATATCCCGGTTACTCAGCACTTTTAACTCCCCCTCCCGTTCCAATCTGACCATTCTGTCCTGGGCCTCCTCCATTGTCAAGAGTGAGGCCCAGAGCAAATTGAAGGAACTGCACCTCATATTTCGCTTGGGTAGTTTACACCCCAGCGGTATGAACATTGACTTCTCAAGCTTTCCTTCTCTCTCTCTCCATCCCTTCCCAGTTCTCCCACCAGTCTTACTGTCTTTGACTGCATTGCATCTCTGTCCCGCCCTTCCCCCTGACATCAGTCTGAAGGAGGGTCTCAACCCGAAACATCACCTATTCCTTCTCTCCAGAGATGCTGCCTGTCCCGCTGAGTTACTCCGGCACTTTGTGTCTACCTTATTCACTTCTGAAACAGCATTCAGTGGGTCAGTAGTTTTTGTAGTCTAGGAGAATGAGATGCTTATCGGATCACAGCCTATTGCACTTTATCTGCTTATTTATGTGTATATTGAACTGAACTGTTCTGTATTTTGGCTTACAATAGTCTGTTGTGCTGCAGCAAGCAAGAATTTCATTGTGCTATCTGGGACACATGACAATAACCTCTCTTGACTTGGATCTTGATTGCATGGTAGTACAGTACGGATCAGGCCCTCCAGCCCAATTCATCCCTGCCGACATTTGGCCTGAGTTTGATTTAACTCTTCGGGCTAAAGGAATCAAGGGATATGGGGGAAAAGCAGGATTGGGGCACTGATTTTAGATGGTTAGCCATGATCATATTGAATGGCGGTGCTGGCTCGAAGAGCTGAACGGCCTACTCCTGCGCCTATTGTCTATTTTTCTATGTATAGAAAAATTAGGTGCAGGAGTAGGCCATTCGGCCCTTCGAGCCTGCACCGCCATTCAATATGATCATGGCTGATCATCCAACTCAGTATCCCGTACCTGCCTTCTCTCCATACCCCCTGATCCCCTTAGCCACAAGGGCCCCATCTAACTCCCTCTTAAATATAGCCAATGAACTGGCCTCAACTACCCTCTGTGGCAGAGAGTTCCAGAAATTCACCACTCTCTGTGTGAAAAAAGTTCTTCTCATCTCGGTTTTAAAGGATTTCCCCCTTATCCTTAAGCTGTGACCCCTTGTCCTGGACTTCCCTAACATCGGGAACAATCTTCCTGCATCTAGCCTGTCCAACCCCTTAAGAATTTTGTAAGTTTCTATAAGATCCCCTCTCAATCTCCTAAATTCTAGAGAGTATAAACCAAGTCTATCCAGTCTTTCTTCATAAGACAGTCCTGACATCCCAGGAATCAGTCTGGTGAACCGTCTCTGCACTCCCTCTATGGCAATAATGTCCTTCCTCAGATTTGGAGACCAAAACTGTATGCAATTCTCCAGGTGTGGTCTCACCAAGACCCTGTACAACTGCAGTAGAACCTCCCTGCTCCTATACTCAAATCCTTTTGCAATGAAAGCTAACATACCATTCGCCTCATATCCCTCTAAACCTTTACTATCCAAGAGTCCAGAGTGTTTTATTGTCATATGTCCCAGACTGAACAATGAAACTCTTACTTGCATCGGTCAAAATGTGTTTTTTTTTAATGTTGGGGATAGTACTTGCCTCGAGCACTACCTCTGGCAGCTCGTTCCATACACCCACCCACCCCCCTCATTGTGAAAAGGGGTGCTCCTCATCTTCCTATAAAATCTTTTGCTTCTCATAAACCTGTTGCCCTCGTGCTTTTGATTCTCTGACCCTGGTGGGAAATGGAACGTGTCTGTTCACCCTCTTTTCCCCTCGTGGTTTTATACATCTCTGCAAAATCCTCCCTCGTGATTTTGTGCAACTCTAAATTCCTTCAATAAAACTGAGTTCAAATTATTTCCACTGCCAAGTAAACAATTTAAAAGATAATGGGGAGAAGTTCCTTTAATTAGGTTTTCAAAATGTCACTGGAGTTAATGGTCAATATTCGTGCAGTAAGAATGTTATTGTTCCATTATCTATACGAATGACAATTAGCTACTCTTGAGCCCTAGACTATTTTATCGTTAGCAATATGATTAAGATGGGTGTGTGAATTTGAATAATGGCAAATGTAAAATGACAATATGTCCAGTTATTATTGGCCCTGAGCCTTCTGGAGAGTGCTGGAGGAACTCAGCAGGTCAGGCAGCATCTGTGGAGGGAATGGGCAGATGATGTTTCAATAGACAATAGGTGCAGGAGTAGGCCATTCGGCTCTTCGAGCCAGCACCGCCATTCAATATGCTCATGGCTGATCATCCCCAATCAGTACCCCTGTTTTGGGTCGAGACCCTTCTTCAGACTGATTGTGATGGGTGTTGGGGGGGGGGGGGGGGGGGGGGGGGAGAAAGCTGGAAAACGGGGCATGATAACTGGAGAGGTAGAAACGAGGAATACAGTTGTTGACTTACTCCAGCACTTTGTGCCCTTGTGTGTAACTCAGCGGGTCAGGCAGCATCTCTGGAGAAAATGGAATAGGTGATGTTTTGGGTCGGGACCATTCTTCCTGGCTGGACAAAGGTGAGGGGGGATGGTTGATTAGCAGGTGGGTGGAGTAAGTGAGCAAGGCTAAAGATGCAACAAAGACAATATGGTGTCAGATAAGGAGAAGAGGTGTGAACTGTAGGGCTAGAGGGAGCTTCCCCCTTCTGTGGAGAGGTTTGTGTTAACACTGGGATCAAGTGCTGGTTTGTATCAAAGGTCCTACAGCGAGCAAGATAGATCACTCGACGTAAAATACGTAGTGCGGTCATGGGCAGATTCATGGGTAATTTTCGGCCCCATTTCTGTAACCGGCTTCCGTCTCTGCACCAAAGACCCCGTAGCGGAGCAAAGATACTAGTGCGGAGACGGAAACCGGTTACGGAAACATCCTCGTAAAAATCAAAGTTCTTTGGTAAAAATCTTCTCATTTTCAGAATTATAATTTATTAACACAAACTGTTCCCCCGCAACGTTGATTACACTGCGGGTCGGTCGGGTCGGGTTACTGAAATGGATGAAAAAAAGGCCCACGTTCCGCTCCATTGCGTACTACACGTCAGCCCATTGCATTTAGCAGGAGTGGTCTATCTTGCTCCGCTATAGGATCTTTGGTTTGTATATTAGTGAAGACAGACACAAAATGCTGGAGTAACTCAGCGGGACAGGCAGTATCTCTGGAGAGGAGTGGGTGACGTTTCGGGTCGAGACCATTCTTCAGACTGATGGAATGTGTGGGAATGGCAGGGGGTGTTAAAGTGTTTAGAAACCAGGAGATGGGCGGTGGGTGTGGGAATGGGAGGGGGAATGCAAGTGTTTAGCAAGATGGAGATATCAGTGGTGTTGTTTGTATGATGCACCTTGGTAACGGAATGTGCAATTTGAGACGATGTGTCACGTCTGTAAAACATGGCATTGGTGTTAGATGGCACTAGAGTAACTAATGCAATGTAAACACCAGTCACTTGTCTGGCTTTGTGTCTGCCTCTGACAAGTTCAACACTTCTAATGTCATCCTGTAATTTTATGTGCAGCCCACAAGTGACCTTGTTACTCCCTCCTTTCCCCCCCCCCCCCCACATCATCTCTGGCGTATCGGTGTGGTAAAGGCTGGTCTCGATTCACATTGAGAATTCAGCACACACTGGCGCTCACGTTCTGGCCCACACTTTTAATATTTTCTATTTCTATTTAATATTTCTTCATTAGACATAGGAGCAGAATTAGGCCGTTCGGCCCATTGAGTCTGCTCCGCCATTCAATCGTGGCTGATCTATCTCTCCCTCCTAACCCCGTTCTCCTGCCTTCTCCCCGTAACCTTTAACACCCGTGCTAATCAAGAACCTGTCAATTTCCATTTTAAAAATACCCAAATGACTTGGCCTCCATCTCCATCTCCATCTGTGGCAATGAATTCCACAGAATCACCACCCTCTGATCAAAGAAATTCCTCCTCATCTCCATTCTAAAGGTTTGTCCTTTAATTCTATGGCTGTGGCCTCTGGTCCTAGACTCTCCCACTAGTGGAAACATCATCTCCACGTCCACTCTATCTAGGCCGCCATCTTCAAAACAGCCCTGTGTTCAGTGTCCATCACCGATTCCCTTCCCCACTGCTCCCCTGTTTGTGGTCTTTGGGGTGGAGCAGGAGACGAGGCTTAGACGACTCTAGATGGGTTCCTGGTTCTGTGGCGGGTGAGCCAGGCCTGCTGTTGCGGTGAGCCCGCGGCTCACTGGCCTTGCACGGCTAGCTCGGAGCGTCTATAATGTATTGTGTGGGAAGGAACTGCAGATGTTGGTTTAAACTGAAGGTAGACACAAAAAGCTGGAGTAACTCAGCGGGACAGGCAGCATCTCTGGAGAGAAGGAATGGATGATGCTTCGGGTCCAGACTCTTCTTCAGAATATATTTCTGACCAAGCATACCTCCCCGACTTCTGTACTGATTATTTCACACGCTGGCTTTGTACGGCTGTCCTGCTATCAATATGGGTCTCGCCCCAAAACGTCACCCATTCCTTCACTCCAGAGATGCTGCCGGTCCCACTGAGTTACTCCAGCATTTTGTGTCGATCCATACCTTGAAGCCTGCTGCAACATGTACATTTGTTCTTGCTGAGGTTGCACACTAGAAACCTGCACAAGATCTAGATCGGAGTCATAGTGTGAAACTGAAGCACTCTCCACAGATCGTGACTTTCGGGGGAGAGTTTAAAGTCCTAGTATTCAAACAGAAGCAAAAATGTAGAGATGAGGAACTGCAGTTCCCGGCTTGCCAACAAAAAGACACAAAGTGCTGCTGGAGTAACTCAGCGAGTCAGGCAACATCTCTGGAGAACATGGATAGGTGACGATTCTGGTCTGAAGAAGGATCCCGACCTGAAACGTCGCCTATCCATGCTCTCCAGAGATCTCGCCTGACCCACTGAGTTACGCCAGCACTGTCTTTTTGAGAAGCAAGAATATTATCCCTCTTAGACACAAAATGCTGGAGGAACTCAGCGGGTCAGACAGCATCCTTGGAGAAAAGGAATGGGTGACGTTTTGGGTCGAGACCCGTCTTCAGAGGGTCACCCATTCGTTTTATCCAGGGACGCTGTCACCTGCTGAGTTACTCCAGCTTTTAGTGTCTATCTTTGGTTTAAATCGGCATCTGCAGTTCCTTTCTACACAATATGCATTCCCATCCCAATGTAACCAGTAACGTCATTAGTGTGTGCGCTTCTGTTTGAAGGTTTATCCATGCATTTATTACACACCAGCTTCCCTAAACCACGCGATCTGTTGTATAGATACAAGTTTTGTTGTTTTTGATACTTTTCAATATAGTGATCCGATTTGTGTGATTATTACAGTGGCACAATGGCGCAGCTGTAGCGTTGTTGCCTTACAGCGCCAGAGACCCGTGCGCTGTCTGTGTGGAGTTTGAACGTTCCCCCTGTGACTGCGTGGGTTTTCTCCGGGTGCTCCGGTTTCCTCCCACAATGAGGGACGTGCAGGTTTGTAGGTTAATTGGCTTTGGTTAAATTGCCCCTAGTGTGTAGGATAGTGCAGGTGTACGGAGTGATGGCTGGTTGGTGCAAACTCCATACAAAAATGGTGTCTATGGTCAGGATCGAACCCAGGTCCCTGCCTCTGTAACTATACTGCTGTGCCACCATAGAGGTGCACAGCTGTGGGAGGCAAAGTTGAAAGGTGCTATGTGGGGAATGTTATTTTTTTTAAGTAGGGTGGTGGATGCCTAGAATGCACTGCCAGGAGTGGTAGTGGAGGCGTATACCATATGATAGTCAGATCGGCACATGGATATGCAGGGAATGGAGGATGTGGGCCATGTGGAGGCAGAGAAGATGACTTTATCTCTAGCATAGACATTGTGGGCCGAATGGCCTGTTCCTGTGCTGTATCTTTCCCTGCCCCATGTCCTAAAGAAACCGAGTGCTTGATGTTTTAATGCAGCCTTGAGTCAATATTCGTCAACAGTTTAGAAACAATATTTACGGCCCCCCTCCTTGACAGCTCGTGTATTGAGCTGAACATATTGACATGTGTAAAGGATGTTTAGAGTGCTTCAAAACTGGTGTCAATATTTATGTGAACACCATCTTGGGTTGATGGTGCTTAACTCCTGTCAACTGGTTAACAGCTCGACCTGAAAAATAAGCTCTTGTTCACTGTGTGTGATTGCTATTAACCAAGTGGATTCCTTCTCTGGAAAGGGAGTTGTATAGTGGGGACCGAGGGCTTTGTATATTAAAGGCTGAGATTTTAGTCGATGGGGGAATTGGGGATCGTGAGGGAATGGCAGGAATGTGGGTTTTACACTATTTTGGATCAGCCTTGGTCTTGTTGCACAGTGGCTTATTGGGTTGAAGGGCCCTGTTCCCACTTGATTGATTGAGAAATACAGCACAGAAACAGGCCCTTCTGCCCACCGAGTCTGCACTGACCATCGATCACCCAGTTCTGTTATTCACTTTCTCATCCACTCCCTGCACACTAGGGGAAATTTAGAGGCCATTTAACGTACAAACCCGCCCGTCTTTGGGATGTGGGAGGAAACTGGAGCACCCGAGGTCAGGATCGAACCTGGGTCTCTGGTGCTGTGAGGCAGCCGCTCCACCAGCTGTGCCACCCCAGTAGTAGCTGCGATTTTTCTAATTTTTTTTTAATTTTTTTTTCACCCAACTGAGTTTGGTTTCAGTTACATTTTGGGGCGAGGGCAGTCCATGATATTGTTGTTTGATCACAAACCATACGTAATATCCCATCAAAGTGTCTGTTGGATGTTGTTATTATTACTTTGGCTAAGCATAACAGGGTGTCACGGTGGCGCAGTGGTAGAGTTACCACCTTACAGCATCAAAGACCCATGTTCGATCCTGACAACGGGTGCTCTCTGTACAGAGTTTGCACGTTCTCCCCGTCACCTGCGTGAGTTTTCTCCAGGTGTTTTCAGTTTCCTCCCTCACTCGAAAGACGTACAGGTTTGTAGTCTAATTGGCTTGTTGTAACTGTAAAAGTATCTGTAGTGTGTGTGGGATAGTGTTAGTGTGTGGAGACATGGTAACTCAGCTGGTCGTCGCAGACTCAGTGGGCCAAAGGGCCTGTTTCCGTGCTGTATCTCAAAATAAAAAATTTAGACGACACAAATGTTTAACTAGTTTCTGAGAATTGCACTCTGTACCATAAATAACTTGTAGACACAAGGAACAGCAGATGCTGCTTTACAAAAGACACACAGTGCTGGAATAACTCAGCAGGTCAAGCAACATCTCTGGGGAACGTGGATAGGTGATGTTTTGTGTTGGGATCCTTCAGACTGATGGAGGTGGGGGGGAGAGAGCTGGAAGACAGTTCCAAGCCTTCCTGTACCCACATATCACTTGCCAGATTGTCTCTTTCCCCCCCCCCCCCTCCCCACTTCTAGCCATTTCCCCTCTTCAACTATCAGTCTGAAGAAGGGTCCTGACCTGAAACGTCATCCATGTCCTCCACAAATGCTGCCTGACCCTTTGAGTTACTCCAGTACTTGTCTTGAGTCATAAATAAAACTTGTTTTTTCTTAAACCATGAATCAAACTTGTCTGCCCACAACGGTAATTAAACATCGTAAATCATAGAGCTTAAAATATGCATGCTGTGGAGGAACTTGCTGGGGTGTGTCTGTTGTTTTGGGTAACCTTACCTGTTTAGTATAGAGATACGGCGTGGAAACAGGCCCTTCGGCCCACCGGGTCCGCGCCGACCAGCGATCACCGCACACTAAAGGGCCTGTCCCACTGTACGTGGTAATTCAAGAGTTCCCCCTGATTTGAACTTGGAGAATTACAGTAATAGCCGCTCGCAGGTACTCGGGGCTCTCGTGGACATTTTTCAACATGTTGAGAAATCTTCACGAGCTTACCGCGTTTCCCGAGTACCTGCCGTTAGCGTTACGAGCCGCTAAGAGACGTCCCCGAGCTCCAACGTACCCGCTACGTACATTCTACGTGCTTACCATGAGTTTGATTTTTTTTTTTTAAACTCGGTCGAGATCTTGAATTACCTTGTACAGTGGGACAGCCCCTTAACACTATCCTAGACACTTGGGACCATTTACACATTTATACCAAGCCAATTAACCTACAAACCTGTACGTCTTTGTAGTGTGGGAGGAAACCAAAGATCTCGGAGAAAACCCACGTGGTCACGGGGAGAACGTACAAACTCCGTACAGACAGCACCCGTAGTCGGGATCGAACCCGGGTCTCCAGCGCTGCAAGACAGCAGCTCTACCACTGTGCTGTCCCGTTTCTGTTGTCAGAAATTAAAAAAATTATAAGGAAGTTGAGTGGTTTATAATCTGTTGAACCCTAGAGCTCACATAATGGGGAAGCATGATGGGGGGGGGGGGGGGGGGAAATGGCCAACATAGAATGTTAGGATGGGGGGGAAATGGAGGTGTCAATGTATTTAGCTTTCGCAGCACAGCAAACGTTGTTAAAATAGGCATTGGAGGTTGTAAATAGCTAAAACGAATACACTCTGATGAAAATCGGGCTTTCCTTATCTGTTGAGGGGGTATAGATGCTTCTAGTCCTGTCTAGGTTCTCATCCGTCATCCGTTGCAACCTTGAGATCACCGCTGCTCTTTGTCACTGAATGTTATAAAATGCTGTAGTTACTGTGAAATGTTGAGCCACTTTGGGTTCTCTCTGAGTGTTTTCCGGTGCCCACTGTTCAAGCCTTTAATAATGCGACTTGTTTGAGAGACTCGTCACTGATCGACGAGCTGTTTTATTTTGTGTGTGTGTGTGCGTTGGGATGTGTGTGTCGGGATGTGTGCGTTGCAAGGAAGGAAGGTAGCACTGTGTTGTAACGTACCGGGGTCTGTGGATTGCTATAACAGCGGCACTGAAACGAGGGTTGTAGTCCAGTAACAAAGGGTACATGCTATACTTCCACGTCGAGATGGGAAAAGGCTGCTTGGAGATTTGGGCTGTTGAGGGAGTGCAGCGTAGGTTCACGGGGTTAATTCCCGGGATGGCAGGGCTGTCGTATGTTGAAAGAATGGAGTGACTGGGCTTGTATACACTGGAATTTTAGAAGGATGAGAGGGTATCGTATTGGAACATATAAGATTATTAAGAGATTGCAAATGCTAGATGCAAGAAACATGTTCCTGATGTTGGGGGAGTCCAGAACCTGGGGTCACAGTTTAAGAATAAGGGGTATGCCATTTAGAACTGAGATGAGGAAAAACTTTTTTACCCAGAGTTGTGAATCAGTGGAATTCTCTGCCTCAGAAGGCAATGAAGGCTGATTCTCTGGATGTTTTCAAGAGTTAGAGAGAGCTCTTAAAGATAGTGGAGTCATGGGATATGGGGAGAAGGCTGGATTGTGGATGATCAACCATGATCAGAGTAAATGGCGGTGCTGGTTCGAATGGCCTCCTCCTGCACCTATTGTCTATTGTCTATTGTGTTGATGAAGTCCCGTTGTGTATCCACGAGGTAGAAGCTGGTGATGCTCGCTTGGGCTCTTTGATGCTGTTGGCAGCTGCTCAACGCATCTGGGCAAGTAGCCAGTACTCCCATCTGCCCTGTGAATGGTGATGAGGCTTGTGACCTAAGTATCACCTCCAAACTGCAGTTTAGTTTAGAAATACAGTGTGAAAACAGGCCCTTCGGCCCGCCGAGTCTGTGGTGACCAGCGATCCCCACACACTAATACTATCCTAACGCACAGTAGGGACAATTTACAATTTTACCCAAGCCATTTAGCCTACAAAACTGTACCTCTTTTGAAGGTGGGAAGAAACTGGAGATCCCGGAGAAAACTTACTCGGGTCATGGGATGAACGAACAAACTCCGTACTGAAAAGCACCCAGGATTGAACCCGGGTCTCTGGCGCTGAGAAGCATCAACTCTACCGCTGCACCACCATGCTGCCCATGATAGTTGTTGCCTTGGCTATCTTTTGGAAGAGGGAATAGTCCAATTAATTGTCCTTTGGTAATTCTACCCAGTTTACTTGGGATGATAATGGTGGGGAAATGATTATACTTGTGTGGGTTACACTCATATACGTGGACTTTTGAATCTTCTGAGGAGTTACAAATAAATAGAACAGAGGGATCTTGGGGTCCAATTTCCTAGCCCCCTGAAAGTCACACCACAGTGGTACAGATGGCATATGCTATGCTTGCTATCAGTAGTTGGGGCAGTGAGTCCGAGTCAGAAAGTCCACACAGCCAGGGTTGCATGGTGGCGCAGCGGTAGAGTTGCTCCTTGCAGCACCAGAGACCCGGGTTTGCATGTTCTCACTGTGTCCACGTGGGTTTTCTGCAGGTGCTCCGGTTTCCTTCCACGTTCCAAAGAATGTGTGTTTGTAGGTTAATTGGCCTCTATAAATTGTCCCCAGTGTGTAGGACAGAACTAGTGTAAGGATGATTGTTAGTCGGCTGGACTTGGTGGGTCGAAGGGTGTGTTTCAAAGCTGTATCTCTAAACTAGATTAAACATGTTGCAGCTTTATGAGACTTTGATCGGGCCGCATTTAGAGTGTTGCCTCATTACAGGAAGGATGTGGAGACATTGAGGGTGCATTTCCTGTTTGAATGGGGGGAGGGGGTTGGGTTAGAAACATAGAAAATAGGTGCAGGTGTAGACCATTCAGCCCTTCGAGCCAGCCCCGCCATTCAAGATGATCACGGCTGATCATCCAAACTCAGTACCCCATTCCTGCTTTCTCTCCATATCCCGACCATTAGTTGGGTTGGAGAAGGAACTGCAGATGCTGGAAAATCGAAGGTAGACAAAAGTGCTGGAGAAAGTCAGCGGGTGCAGCAGCATCTACGGAGCGAAGGAAACATAGAAACATAGAAAATAGATGCAGGAGTAGGCCATTCGGCCCTTGGAGCCTGCACTGCCATTCAATATGATCATGGCTGATCATCCAACTCGGTATCCTGTACTGTACCTGCCTTCTCTCCATACCCCCTGATCCCTTTAGCCACAAGGGCCACATCTAACTCCCTCTTAAATATAGCCAATCAACTGGCTTCAACTACCTTCTGTGGCAGTGAATTCCACAGATTCACCACTCTCTGTGTGAAAAATGTTTTTCTCATCTCGGTCCTAAAAGATTTCCCCCTTATTCTTAAATTGTGACCCCTTGTTCTGGACTTCCCCAACATCGGGAACAATCTTCCTGCATCTAGCCTGTCCAACCCCTTAAGAATTTTGTAATTTTCTATAAACTTCTCTATCTAAATTCTAGCGAGTACAAGCCGAGTCTATCCAGTCTTTCTTCATATGAATGTCCTGACACCCCAGGAATCAGTCTGGTGAACCTTCTCTGTACTCCCTCTATGGCAAGAATGTCTTTCCTCAGATTAGGAGACCATACTCCAGGTGTGGTCTCGCCAAGACCCTGTACATGGGCAACGTTTTGACCCGAAACCCTTCTTCAGACCTTGACCTTGTCTTCAGAGCACCAGAGGTTGAGGGGCTGATCTGATAGAAGTGTATAAAATTCAAGAGGCACAAATACACTAGATGGTCAGAACATTTCTCCCCAGGGTGGAAATGTCACGAGGGCTTAGCCTTAAGGTGTGGCGTCCAAGATTTGCAGGGCAAATTAAAAAAAATATAGTGATATTAATGGGTGCCTGTGACATGCTGACTGGCGTGGTGTTGGAGGCAGATTTGATGGTGGCATCAAGGAGGGGTTTTAGAATATGCAGGGGATGGAGGGGTATTATTGTGACTCGGCCGTATAATAACTGGAGCCTTGCACCATGATAAAGATCCAAAGACTTTATTAACTACACAGCAAGAACGGCTTCACATTTGCACGTCTCTCTAGTTCTAAGGGAACCAGGCAAGGGGCGGTTACTGCAACGCTAGTGGGCGTAACTACATAAGCAAGGCTCATAATAAGAGTGACACTGGTCTACATATATGGATCACGTGCAGGGCAGAGGAGATTAATTTAACCTGGACATTGTGCGCTGTAAGGGCTGTTCCTCTGATCTACTGTTCTATACAACTGAATATTGTGCAAACATCAACATATGTTCCACCCGGTAACCTCTCCTGCAGCTCCAGCAGCCTGGGTTTGGTCCGTCATTTGGTGCTGCCTGTGTGGAGCTTGCACGTTCTCTGTTCCTGTGGGGGTTTTCTTCTGGGGCCCCTGGCTTTCTTTCGTACTCCAAAACCTTGGGTGGCATGGTGGAGCAACGGTAGAGTCACTGCCTTACAGTTCAAGAGAACCCGGTTCAATCCTGACCATGGGTGCTGTCTGTACGGAGCTTGCATGTTCTCCCCGTGACCGTGTTGGTTTTCTCCAGGTGCTCTGGTTTCCTCCCACATTCCAAAGACGTGCGGGTTTGTAGTTTAATTGGCTTGGTAAAATTGCAAATTGTTCCTAGTGTGTGTGTGTGTGTGTGTAGGATAGTGTTAGTGTGCGGGGATCGCTGGTGGGCCGAAGGGCCTTATTCCACGCTGTATCAGTAAACCAAAATTAGTTTGCAGTGAAATACGTTGCCAGAGGGGATTGCGTTAAATGCTGGAATGGACCTGACGGATTGAATGGTGGCATTGTATGTTACAAGGAAGCGCAGATGGTGGGGGAGGAACTGAAGGAGGTTGGGCCTAGGATTCTGCCCTGAGCAAGTCCTGGGGTGGTAATTGGCAATTATCTTCCTTTAGAGTCATTGAGCATAGAAGTCAAAGAGCAAACAGACGTTGTGTAGATGGGGCATCTTGTGTGGTATGGCCAAGTTGGCCTTGCCAACCAAGATTCCCCCTCTACACTGTCCCACCTGGCTGTGTTTGGCCCATTATTTGTGTGAGGTGGGGCCCTGACCTTTGGGCTGTGTGGCCCTTGATGCCCATTGACTTCCGTTTGACCTGATGCCACACTTGGTCAATGGTAATCTGGTATCAAGGGCAGTCACTCGCCATGCAACTGGAGTTCAACTCTTTAATCCATCTTTGGACCAAGGCTATGACACAGTCTGAAGCAGAGTAATCCCAGAAGAACTCTAACTGGGCACTGAGCACCTTATCGATGAACAAATGGTACTGTTCAAGATTTGGTCATCAGTCTAGTGATAGAATAAGGGGTAATTAGCCCAAATGAACTCTTGCTGTTGGTGAAACAGATTCACCCAGGCAATTTTTAATTTAGTTTAGAGACACAATGTGGAAACAGGCTGTTCGGCCCACTAAGTTTCTGTTCTGTATCTCTGCACCATCCTACACACTCGGGACAATTTATAATGTTTACCAAAGCCAATTAACCTGCAAACCTGTGCGTCTTGGGAACAGGGAACATAGAAACATAGACAAGTAGGTGCAGGAGTAGGCCGTTTGGCCCTTTGAGGCAGCACCACCATTTAATACGATCATGGCTGATCATCTAAAATAAGTACCCCATTCTTGTTTTTTTCCCCATATCCTTGGATTCCTTTAACCTCGAGCTAAATCTCTCTTGAAAATATCCAACGAATTGGCCTCCACTGCCTTCTGTGGCAGAGAATTCCATAGATTCACAACTCTCTGGATGAAAAAGTTTTTCCTCGTCTCAGCCCTAAATGACCTACCCCTTGTCTGTAGTCTTTGGAGTGTGGGAGGCAACTGTTCAATGTACAGATATAGGATGAAGGGAATAGTGTTTAGTGCAAGATAAAGTATTATAACATTTAATTACAGATAGTCTGAGGTTCTCCAACGAGGTAGATGGTAGCTCAGGACCGCTCTCTAGTTGTGGTAGGATGGTGCACTTGCCTGATAATAACTGGGATGAAACTGCCCCTGAATCTGGAGCTGTGTATTTTCAATCTTCGGAAATTAAACAACCTCCCCTCCCCCAGAAAAATCTCAAACCTCTTCACTTCTCCAAGTCTTTCCCTCTGCTCAGTCACAAGTTCAGCCTGATAATATAGCCCAGTGCACTGCAACAGTAATAAATGCTGACGATGGAACATGTACAAGCCTGGGGTAAGGACACGATTACATTTCAATGTGTTCCCAACAACAAAGCCACCAACATTCACCAACCTTGCACAAACCCTGTCTAGTTGACCACAGCCAGCAAGAACCTATATAACCATATAACCATATAACAATTACAGCACGGAAACAGGCCATCTCGACCCTTCTAGTCCGTGCCGAACACGTAATCTCCCCTAGTCCCATATACCTGCGCTCAGACCATAACTCTCCATACCCTTCCCATCCATATAACTATCCAATTTATTTTTAAATGATAAAAACGAACCTGCCTCCACCACCTTCACTGGAAGCTCATTCCACACAGCTACCACTCTCTGAGTAAAGAAGTTCCCCCTCATGTTACCCCCAAACTTCAGTCCCTTAATTCTCAAGTCATGTCCCCTTGTTTGAATCTTCCCTACTCTCAGTGGGAAAAGCTTTTCCACGTCAACTCTGTCTATCCCTCTCATCATTTTAAAAACCTCCATCAAGTCCCCCCCTTAACCTTCTGCGCTCCAAAGAATAAAGCCCTAACTTGTTCAACCTTTCTCTGTAACTTAGTTGCTGAAACCCAGGCAACATTCTAGTAAATCTCCTCTGTACTCTCTCTATTTTGTTGACATCCTTCCTATAATTAGGCGACCAACATTGTACACCATAAAATTGTACAACCTGGGCCTCAAATTAACCCCAAACTACTTTGGATAAATCACTGCTTTCATCCAACCTCCTCTGTTCCTCTTCCTTTCCCACTGTGAACATCAAAAGTTTAGTTTAGAGATACAGCGCGGAAACCGACCCTTTGGCCCATCAAGTCCATGCCGACCAGCGATCCCCGCACGCTAAAACTAACTCACTCACTCACTCAATGGAAAGGCATTGAGTTTGAGGTTTCTGCTCAATAGATGCAGAGTGGAAACAGGCCCTTCGGCCCACTGAGATGGCCTGATCAGCGATCCCGTACCCTAATGCCATACTCCACACTAGGGACAATTTACAATTTGTACCGAAGCCAATTAACCTGCAAACCCGTACACCTTTGGAGTTTGGGAGGAAATCGGAGCACCCAGAGAAAACCCATGTGGTCACAAGGAGAACATGCCAACTCCACATAGGCACCAGCCATATTCTGGATCGAACCCGGGTCCCAGGCACTGTAAGGCAGCAAGTCTACCGCTTTAATTTAATGAAAGACTTTCACTTCTTCAAAATCCAACAGTGCTTCATGGCCATCCTTATGGGGATAGTTTAATCAAACGTAACCATTTTCAATTTCTACGTTGGTCTGGGCACCCTTGCGCTTGGAAGTGTGGAACGTTTTACAGAGGTGAACAGATTGCATCTTGATTTGTTTTTCCATCCGAACAGATTGGTTCTTGTAATTTTCCATCTGCAAGATGCTATCTCCGGATTATCTGCTTAAATCTCTGGCGTGTTACTTGAATTCCATGCTTCCAGCAGCTGAGTTATACTCGTGAGCCAAGGGTGATGTGGGTTCTATACAGTATAATACAATGACTGTTGTACAGTACAATGCAATGAGTTATTTGGCTTCATTGTTGTTCATGAAAAGTGCGTTGGTACTTTTGGATTTTATCGAGCGCTGTGCATATTAAAAGACCTTGTGCATCCTTGCAAATGCACAAAGTGCTGGAGAAACTCAGTGGGTCAGGCAGCATCCTTGGAGAACAGGGATAGGTGACGTTTTGGATCGGGACCCTTCAGGCTGTGTATCCTTGTAATATATTTAGTGGAATAAATGAATGGAAAACTGCTGTGAACACTGGAGTTGGGCACAGAGGTTTGAGATTTTTCTGGGGTGGGGAAAAGGGGATTGTTTTCAGTTAATTGGCCTCTGTAAAAATGGGAAAATCGCGTGTGGGATAGTGCAAGTGTATGGGGTGATTGCTGGTCGGCACGGACTCGGTGGGCCTGTTCCGCACTGTATCTCTAAAGTCTAAAATGGTGCTAGCTCGGATGAAGCATCTTGGCCAACATGGGCAGGTTGGGCTGCAAGGGAAATGCACGCCTCCAGATTCAGGGACAGTTTCCTCCCAGCTGTAATCGGGCAACTGAATCGTCCTACCCCAACCAGAGAGCAGTCCTGAAGTACTATCTACCTCAGTGGAGACCCTTGGACTATCTTTAATCGGACTTTACTGGACTTTATCTAGTACGAAATGTTATTCCATTTATCATGTATCTGTACACTGTGGGCGGCTTCATTTATAATCATGTATAGTCTTTCCGCTGACTGGATAGCACGCAACAAAAAATCTATCCACTGTACCTCAGCCGTTGAGTTACTCCAGCATTGATGTCTATTTTCGGTGTAAACCAGCATCTGCAGTTCCTTCCTACACGTTAACGCTGGAGGTTAATTTATCTAGCACAGACTGAGGTTTCCATTTAAAATGAGGATGACCCATTTAAAAGGGGAGAAACATTTGTATTGCTATGTCCAATCTTTAGAATTGCGATTATTTCTCTGCACAGCAATGATGTACATTATGCCACTTGGATGGAGAACACGGGTTGCGTTCTCATGACGCAAACAAAGTTGGAGAATGTTTGTTTAGGAGACTTGCAAAGTCAAACTTCTCTTTGGCACAGGGACTGAAAGCCTAACTCAGGAGCCCGACTCCCCCACCCACATGTAGATAATGTACAGTACACGGCTTTCTAAAAATATCTCTGCCGTGTTTGCTGTTGGAACAGAAGTAGTGACCTTGCTGCCAAATGTTTACTGAGGTTGGATGTCAATGGGATGGGAGTTGAGGTGATGGGGCAGGTCTGTAGCGTACAGCAGTGAAGCCTCCAGAAGTGGGATACTGGGGGAAGTTGTCCCAATAACAATTACTCAAACAAAACCAGAGGTCGGCACGGTGGCGCAGCAGTAGAGTCGCTGCCTTACAGCGCCAGGGACCCGGGTTCGATCTTGACTACGGGTGCTGTCTGTACAGAGTTTGCAGGTTCTCCTTGTGACCGCAATTCTGTAAAAATGGTAAAATCGCGTGTGGGATAGGGCTAGTGTACGGGGTGACTCAGTGGCCAAATGGCTCGTTTCTGCGCTGTATCTCTAAAGTCTAAAATGGCGCTTGCTAGGATGAAGCATCTTGGCCAACATGGGTAAGTTGGGCTGAAAGGTCTCTTTCTATGATTGACTGCAGCAAGGCATTAGAGGGGATGAGAAGGGTTTGACTTTGAGCTGGGGGATCGGGTTTGGGTGAGTTATGTAAGGATGACATGCGGTGAGAGGTAAATGTGACGCAAGGTCGGTCATCTTGCTAGTTTCTAGAGATGCACCATACTCTGGCAGTTACTCTGCTGCCAACCGCAGGGACATTGCAGAGTTGCAATTGCAGCCCAGTCCATCGTGGACTGGACTTCCCCACCTCCCCAACCCCCATCAACTCCATCTACACTTCACGCTGCCTCGGAAAACCACTCAACATAAACGGTCATGGCTGATCAAGTACTTTAAAGTGTCGGATGTGCCAGCAATGAAATCTTACCTGCGGATCGTATAGAATAAATAGATTCAATAAATCAAAAAATTAGTAACTGCCATGCTAGTACAAAACAAAAACAACATCCTTGGTGTATCCAAAGAGAGTCCATCATTCACAGTTGATGGGGGTCAGGGTTGTTGAATGTTCAAGAGCATGATGGTTGCTGGAAAGAGATTATTCTTGAACCTGGAGGTCACGGTTTTCAGACTCCTTGTTGGTGGGAGTTAGATGAGAGCATGGCCAGGGTGGTGTGGGTCATTGGATATTGTGGATACTGGCTGCCTCTATGTGGCAGTGCCACCTCTAGATCCCTTCAATGGTGGGGAGGTCAGTACCTGTGTTGGACCAGACAATGTCCACCACCCTCTAATATCTCCTTAATTCCTGGGCGTTCGAGTTGCAGACCCAGGCCGTCATGCAACCAGTCACTGTGCTCCCTACTGTACACTTGTGGAAGTTCAAGAGGGTTTTCATTGACATACAGATCTTTCCGATGTTTTAAGGAAGTAGAGGTGTTGATGGGCTTTCATTAATATTACGTCAATGTACTGGGGCCCAGGTCAGATCTTCACACCACTCGCATCCTAGTCATTCTCTCCTCTCCCATCTCCTGTTGTGCAAATGATGCAAAGCTTGAAAGCGCGTTTCACCAGATATCTTCAGAACCTCTGGTATGTTGGTCCAATCTGCCTCGTTGTGGCCCTTGTACTCTTTTACCTGCACGTACACTGTAGCTGCCGCCCCCCCCATATTCTGCCCTCTATTTACTTTTCCCCTTTGCTCTGCCTGATGTTCTTGGGTATGGTATGATTTGCCTGGATAGCACGCAAAGCAAAAATGTTCCACCGTATCTCAGTCCACGAGCGGTGGAGTTGCTGCCTCACAGCGCCAGAGTCCCTGGTTCAATCCTGATTATGGGCGCTGCCTGTACAGAGTTTCTACGTTCTCCCAGTGGCCATCGTGGGTTTTCTGAGATCTTTGTCTTCCTCCCACACTCCAAAGACGTGCAGGTTTGCAGGTTGATTGGCTTGGTATAAATGTAAATTGTCCCCAGTGTGTGTGTGTGTGTAGGGAGGTGTCTGTGTGCGGGGATCACTGGCCGGTGCGGACAGTGGGCCAAAGAGCCTATTTCTGTGCTGTCTCTCTAAACTAAACTAAACTTAAAAAAGCTAAACGTGACAAAAATAAACCAACCATGTGGGGGATGCGGGGAAGGAACTGAGGATGGACATATCTTTTCAGCAGCAGTCCACATCTAGTTTGAACCCTGCAACAGCAGCTGAGGAAGAAGTTCAAATAGCTAAATAAAATGTTAGTTTCAGTTGTGGTCACTATGAAGCTGCCTGTTCTGTATAAAAACAAAAGGTTCATTAATTGCTTTAAGGGCAGGAAATCCTCGATGCTCTGTCTGATATACAAGTTTCATGTAGATAAGACATTTCATTGCACCCTGGTTTACGTGACAAGCTATTATGAATATGTGTATTGTCAGTTGGCCTTTTGCATTTGCGCTAACCCTTTGCACCAACTCTCTCTAATGAGTGGCACAGTGGCATGTACATGGATAGGATAGGTTAAGTGAGATATGGGCCAAACGCAGGCAGGTGGGACTAGTGTAGGTGGGACATGTTGGTCGGCGTGGGCAAGTTGGGCCGAAGGGCCTGTTTCCACACTGTGTGACTATGACTCTAAGTTGGCTTGTGCCAGTTCCCCTGCCCTCACTGCTGGTGTTGGGCTACAGGCCTGCATGCAGTCACGGTCATGATCATACATCTATCTGCTCATTGCTACACCAAGTCCATGGATATTTTTAAGGCAGAGATAGATGGATTCTTGATGAGTACGGGTGTCGGGGTTTAAGGGGAGAAGGCAGGAGAATGAGGTTAAGAGGGAGAGATAAATCAGCCATGATAGATGATAGCATGGCAGAGTAGACTTGATGGGCCGAATGGCCTCATTCTGTTCCTAACTTATGGCCTTATGAACTTGCATCTCTCCTCAATCCCAGAAAATCCTGACACTCATGCTGCCACAGAACGCACCATTTCCATCAACTTTCCCACTTTTTAAAAACAGTTTCAATTCATGAGCCTTGAGCTCTGCACCGTCTCTGGATTAATATTAACATTGGCAACTTGTTGCTTGACATTTAAAATGAGACATCAGCAAGAATAAAAAGCCTTTTGTTGGAGGCCGTTTATTTGAACGTTCCTGCCTTTTTAAGATCCCAAATAGTTTTGTCATGAGGTACACATCAACAGTGATCTCATGAGGTGGCAGGACATTCTTGATGGGATGAATGGCCTGGCCTTGTTCATTCTCTCTCTTTCTCCCTCTCTTTCTCTCCCTGTCTCTCTCTTTCCTCTCTCCCTCTCTCTCTCTCTGTCTCTCTCCCTGTCTCTCTCCCTGTCTCTCTCTCTCTCTCTCTCTCTCTCTCTCCTCTGTCTCTCTCTCTGTCTCTCTCTCTGTCTCTCTCTCTGTCTCTCTCTCCTGTCTCTCTCTCTGTCTCTGTCTCTCTCTCTCTCTCTCTCTCTCTGTCTCTCTGTCTCTCTCTCTCTGTCTCTCAGGAGCCAGTCTCTCTCTCTAAAATGAAGTGCTCTCTCTCTGCAGACATTTATTTTTCTGCACTCTCTGTCACTGTGGCACGCCCAAGTATTTTCGGATCTTGGTTTGTTTTTGGGTGTGGGCTTCCTGGTCGCTCTCTTTCTCCTGGGTTGACGGTGTGTTTCTGGGAGTTTGGGGCTGGCGAGGAAGGGTTAGCGACAACAAGAGGCACGACACAGCCCCCCCTGCAATTACTCAGCAAATCACTGCCAATTGCCCACGTGGGATATTTGGAGCCTTTCACTCTGGGTGTGCTGGCCCTGCCTCTTGAAGGGCAATAGGCCTCAAGTGTTCAGCTGCCACGCTTTCCTCAGCTTGGAAATGAGCCTATTTGTGGAATGATTAAAAAGATATAGCGTGGAGTCTGGCCCTTCAGCCCACCGACTTCATTCCGACCATTGATCACCCGTTCACACTAGTTCTGTAAAGGGGCTGTCCCACTTGGGCGATCTAATCCGCGAGTTCTGGCGCGTTTGCCCTCGACTCGTACTCGCAGCATAGTCGACACGAGGTCGTAGGAGGTCCCCGCGTACTCGAGAGGCCTCAGCTAGGTCGAGGCGTTATTTTCAGATAAAAAATGCCCGCGAGTAAATAAAGGTCGCCATGGAAAAAAATCAATACTTTTTTTTACGTAGGTTTAGTCGTAATAGGTCGACATGTTAGTCGAGGTTGGTCGTAGCTAGTCAAAGGAGGTCTTCAACATGTAATTTTTTCAAACTCTTCTAAACTCGCCAATTGGGTCACCCAAGTGGGACAGCCCCTTTATCCCACTTTTTACTTGACCCTAGGGCCAATCTTACAGGGGGCCAATTCGCCTGCAAACCCGCACGTCTTTGGGATGTGGGAGGAAGCCGGTGCACCCAGTAAAATCCTTGCGGCCACAGGGAGAACGTGCAGACTCCACACACAGACAGCACCCGAGGCTGGGATTGAACTTGGGACTCTGGCGCTGTGAGGCAGTGGCCCTACCATCATTTCACAAGTGATAGGAGCTGTTTGGAGTCGAGCCCATTCTTCAGACTTTCCATAAGCCACTCTTCCCTGCTGTTCCGACTCTTTTTTGTCCTCCATCTTCCTGGATGTTTCTTGCTGCTTTTGCTTCCTCCCACCCCCACTCTCTTCCTCAATCCCCGTAAGAAATAAATGAATACAAATTTAGGGGGCCGGCACGGTGGCACAGCGTTGGAGTTTCTGCCTTATGGCCCTGTCCCATGGTACGAGTTAATTCCAAGAGTTCTCCCGAGTTTGCTCTGATTCGAACTCGGAGATTTACGGTAATGGCCACTCGTCGGTACTCGGGGCTCTCGTGGACATTTTTCATCATGTTGAAAAATCTTCACGTCTTCCCGTGCTTACCTGCCGTTAGCGAGTCTTCCCGAGTACCTGCCGTTAGCGTTACTAGCCGCTAAGAAACGTCCCCGAGCTCCGACGTACCCACTACATTCATTCTCTGTGCTTACCACGAGTTTGATTTTTTTTAAACTTGAGAGAGCTCTTGGAATTAACCCGTACCGTGGGACAGGGCCATCACAGCGCTTGTAGCTCTGGTTCGATCCCGACTATGGGCGCTGTCTGCCCGGAGTTTACACCTTCTCCTCGTGACTGCGTGGTTTTTCCCCAAGATCTTTGATTTACCTCCACACTCCAAAGACGTACAGGTCTGTAGGTTAATTGGCTTGGTGTAGGTGTAAATTGATCCTAGTGTGTGTGGGATAGTGTTAATGTGCGGGGATCGCTGGTCGGTGCGGACTCGGTGAACCGAAGGGCCTGTTTCCGTGCTGTGCCTGTATCTCTATACTAAACTAAATTATTGGTAGTTCAACCTTTTGGGTTTGAAAACATGGAAAAGGCTCCCTAAATTTTAATTTTTTTTAGTTTAAATATAAATTAACTTTGTTCAGAAACATTAGTGTGTCTGAAGTAGGGTCTCGACCCAAAACGTCACCCATTCCTTCTCTCCAGAGCTGCTGCCTGTCCCAGTTGCTGAATTACTCCAGCATTTGGTGTCTATCTGCTGATTGTTTAGTTTAGAGATACAGTGTGGAGACAGGCCCTTCGGCCCACTGAATCAATGCCGACCAGCGATCCCTGCACACCTGCACTATTCTACACACTGGGGACAATATACTATTTTCCCAAAGCCATTTAGCCTGCAGATCTGTAAGTCTCTTTGGAGTGTGGGAGATCTCAGAGAAAACCCACACGGGTCACGGGGAGAACGTACAGACAGCACCCGTAATCAGGATCGGACCTGGGTCTCTGTGAGACAGCAACCGTGGGACGTTTACAAAAAAAACACTAAATATGCTGGAGTAACTCAGCGGGTCAGGCAGCATCGCCTACACACAAGGCCTGTCGTCACCCTTTATTTTGCATTGTCATAGGCTGGGAGACTTGAGGCTACCACCATGAGGCAAAATAGAACTAATCTTTAAATAGAACTTCTCTGGGCCTGGGGGAATATATCAACCAGTCACGTGAGGGAGCATGTTTGTTGGAATTGTCATGGCGGAAAGAAAAGATTAGCATCTGCGCTCTTGGGCAGCTCCACCTGCTTCTCGGGAATCAAATAACTGAAGGGCAATTGTGTTGTAATGTTAGGCAGAGCCTGTTTATGCTTCTGTTTTGTTTAGAGATGCAGCGCGGAAAAGAGGCCCTTCGGCCTACTGAGTCTTAAGCCTTAAGATGCGTAACCTGAATATGTGACAATGGTTGTGTTAGGTTGACACATAAAATGTTACCGATTAGTTCACAAGCTGAGTATAAAAGCAGGGAGGTTCTACTGCAGTTGTACAGGGTCCAGGTGAGACCACACCTGGAGTATTGCGTACAGTTTTGGTCTCCTAATCTGAGGAAAGACATACTTGCCCTAGAGGGAGCACAGAGAAGGTTCACCAGACTGATTCCTGGGATGTCAGGACTTTCATATGAAGAAAGACTGGTAGACTCGGCTTGTACTCGCTAGAGTTTAGAAGATTAGATAGATAGATAGATAGATCCTTTATTGTCATTCAGACCATTTCGGTCTGAACAAAATTATGTTGCCTGCAGTCATACACAGAATCAATAATAACAAAACATACAATAAACACAAATTAAACATCCACCACAGTGAGTTCACCAAGCACATCCTCACTGTGATGGAGGCAAAGTCTTAGTCTCCGTCTCTTCCCTCCTTGTTCTCCCTCTGCGCTGAGGCGATCGATCCAGGCCGGAGATGCCGCTCTCCAGTCCAGCGGACCTCCGTTGAGGGGGGATCTTATAGAAACGTACAAAATTCTTAAGGGGTTGGACAGGCTAGATGCAGGAAGATTATTCCCGGTGTTGGGGAAGTCCAGAACAAGGGGTCACAGTTTAAGGATAAGGGGGAAATCTTTTAGGACCGAGATGAGAAAATGTTTCACACACAGAGAGTGGTGAATCTGTGGAATTTTCTGCCACAGAAGGTAGTTGAGGCCAGTTGATTGGCTATATTTAAGAGGGAGTTAGATGTGGCCCTTGTGGCTAAAGGGATCAGGGGGTATGGAGAGAAGGCAGGTACAGAATACTGAGTTGGATGATCAGCCATGATTATATTGAATGGCGGTGCAGGCTCGAATGGCCGAATGGCCTACTCCTGCACCTATTCTCTATGTTTCTATGATCTGTGCATTAACCAGCCTGGTGATACACCAATTAACCTACTTTTTCCTGTGGCTACAATTATTTAGCAAATCATATTTACACTCCCTAGGTAGACAAAAATGGTGGAGAAACTCAGCGGGTGAGGCAGCATCTATGGAGTGAAGGAAATGGGGGACGTTTCGAGTCGAGACCCATCTCCAACTCAATTTTTACACTTTCCTGTTTAGTTTAGAGATACAGTGCTGAAACAGGCCCTTTGGCCCACCGTGTCTGCTCCTGCACACTAATACTACCCCACACACACACACACTCGGGACAATTTACATTTATACCAAGCCAATTGACCTACTAACCTGGACGTCTTTGGAGAGTGGGAGGAAACCGGAGATCTCTGAGAAAACCCACGCAGGTCACGGGGAGAACGTACGTACAGACAGCACCCGTGGTTCAGATCGGACCCAGGTCTCTGGCGCTATGAGGCAGCAACTCTACCGCGCCCTGTCACGTAGACATGGCTGGGGCACTCGAGATTCCACAGAAGCAGTGATATCACATCTCGATAAGAAGTGTTTTTATTTTTAGTAACATTGGTTGACAGGTAAACGTTGACAAAGATGCCAGACTTGCTCGTCAACTGGAGTGGTGACGTTGGATCTTTGGTATGCAGCCCAGTTTATCAGATCGGTGAACTGCTGATTCCGGTTTACACAGAAGATAGACACAAAATGCTGGAGTAACTCAGAGGGACAGGCAGCATCTCCGGAGAACAGGGAATGGGTGACGGTTACACAAAAAAGCTGGAGAAACTCAGCGGGTGCAGCAGCATCTATGGAGCGAAGGAAATGGGCAACGTTTCGGGCCGAAACGTCTGAAGAAGGGTTTCGGCCCGAAACGTTGCCTATTTCCTTCGCTCCATAGATGCTGCTGCACCAGCTGAGTTTCTCCAGCTTTTTGTGTAAAAACTTCGACAGATCTGCAAAGCCCTCTTAAACACAGGGAATGGTAAAGGAAATGTAGAACACCCTTCTCCAGACTTGAGTGGGGGGGGGGGGGGGGGGGGGGGGACAAGAGAGGGAAGAACAGAAAATAGAATCAGGAGGGGTGAGGTGTGAAAAAGGTTACAGAAAAAAGCAGACGATGGTGAAGGAAATGTAGAATGGTTCATTGCTGGCTGAGGGGAAGGTGGCAACGAGGCATGCAAACTGTAAAATGTAATCAGGAGGACAGTGAAACTAGTCTGAGATCTAGGGTGGGGGAGGGATGGAGAGCGAGGGAAAGCAAGGGTTACTTGAAGTTAGAGACATCAATTATCATACCTAGGGTAGACAAAAATGCTGGAGAAACTCAGTGCGTGCAGCAGTATCTATGGAGCGAAGGAAATAGGCAACGTTTCGGGCCGAAACCCTTTGGGTTTCGGCCCGAAACGTTGCCTATTTCCTTCGCACCATAGATACTGCTGCACCCGCTGAGTTTCTCCAGCATTTTTGTCTACCGTCAATTTTCCAGCATCTGCAGTTCCTTCTTAATCAATTATCATACCGCTGGGTTGTAAGCGGCCCGAGGAAATATGAGGTGGTGTTTATTTTTACAATGTTTATAAGTGCCTACTTACAGGATCGGGGATTGGTCTAATGTCACTTCAAAGGGCGAGCACTTTCTCACCATTGTCTGGAGACTGAGCTAAATCACTGGAGTGGGACTTTAAACTACAACCATGGAGCACAGCCACTGAGCTCAACCTGTTACCTTGAACTTAAGGGGGGTTTTATTGTAGGGCTGAGTCGCCGGAGGGGCTGCCACCTTGCAGCGCCAGAGACCAGGGTTCGATCCCGACCTCGGGTGCGGAGTTTGCACGTTCCTCCTGTGGCCCGCGTGGGTTTTCACCCACAATATTCCTATGTTGTATTCGCAGAATTCGACACGTCACGTCTACTCCGCCATTCAATCGTGGCTGATCTATCTCTCCCTCGCTACCCCACTCTCCTGCCTTCTCCCCATAACCCCCGACACCCGTACTAATCAACGAATCTGCCAATTTCCGCCTTGAATATCCATTGACTTGGCCTCCACAGCCTTCTGTGGAAATTAATTCACCACCCGACTAAAGAAATTCCTCCTCCTTCTTAAAGGAATGTCTTTGAGGCTATGGCCTCTGATCCTAGACTCTCCCACTAGTGGAAACATCCTCTCCACGTCCACTCTATCCAGGCCTTTCACTCTTTGGTAAGTTTCTATGAGGTCCCCACTCCTTCTTCTAAACTCCAGCTCGTACAGGCCCATTGGCTTCAAACACTCATCGTATGCTAACCCACTCATTCCTAGGATCATTGTTGTAAACCTCCGCTCTACACGTCCCAAAAATGTGTGCGTTTGTAGGTGAACTGGTCTCTGCAAAATAACCCTTGGTGTGTAGGGAGTAAATGAGTAAGTGGATAACATGGAACTAGTGTGAACAGTTGGTCGATGGGCAGCGTGGAGTCGGTGGGCGGATGGCTGCATCCAAGCTAACTCTCGGGACTGCATTTTGCTTCATCCACTTCATTCCTATCTTGCTCATGGTCCTTGCTTTTTTCTTTGCACAGGTCTTTCCCTGAGCTGAGAAGATGACTGAGTACAAACTTGTGGTGGTGGGGGCTGGAGGCGTGGGCAAGAGTGCTCTGACCATCCAGCTTATTCAGAACCACTTTGTCGATGAATATGATCCCACGATAGAAGTAAGTTTCACTTTACACTTTTTTTTTTTTTTTTTTTAGTTTCGGAGCATGGAAACCGGAGGCCCTTCGGCCCGGCGAGTCCATGCCAACTAGCGATCCCCGCACACTTACACTATCCTACACACACTAGGGACAATTTACAATTACACCAAGCCAATTAATCAACAATCTTGCACGTCTTTGGAATGTGGGAGGAAACCGGAACATCCGGCAAAAACCAACTCGGATCACGGGGAGAACCTACAAACTCCGTACGGACAGTGCCCGTAGTCAGGATGCAACCCGGGTCTCTGGCACTATAAGGAAGCAACTATACCGCTGCGCCACTGTGCTGCCCCTTGATGAACAGTCCTTCCATAAGCTGGGGTACTGTCCAATTCACCTCTACCCCATTGTGGACATTGGACTTTGTCTCTGGAACTGATGATCTGCAATGCGGAGAACGATATCCTGCACTCTGTATCTTTTCCTTTGCTCTACCCAATGTACACGAGTTTGGCTTGATGGTATTTAAATGTAGTATCATGTGATTTGTTTGGAGAGTGTGAAAACCAAAGCTTTTCGCTGTATCGGGCACACGAGTTAATAGTAAACCTCGACTCTGTACTTAAGGGCCTGTCCCACATGGGTGTCATTTACACGATGTGCGTGCGTGGTGACGTAGACAGTAACGTGCGGCGCCCCAGGATTTGGGATGTACAAAAACTTTGCGCGCCACCGTGCAAATGCCGCCCAAGTGGGACAGGCCCTTTACTGCCTTTTGAGGAATTTGCACCTGATGTTCTAACTTTGTCTCCCGTTTGGTTTGTCCTTAGGATTCCTACAGAAAACAAGTTGTAATAGATGGAGAAACGTGTCTGTTAGATATCCTCGACACGGCGGGTCAAGAGGAGTACAGTGCAATGAGAGATCAGTACATGAGGACGGGCGAGGGTTTCCTGTGTGTCTTCGCCATTAATAACTCCAAGTCATTCGAAGATATTCATCATTATAGGTGGGTTTTCAAATGGGTTGTGATCTCTCTCTCTCTCCTACAAAGCAAGTCCATTGAATTTGACACCGCGACCGGTTTAAAAAATAACGGGGGGGAAGTTCCAAAGTGTTGTTTATCGACGAAGATTGGCCTTAAACTTCAAAGGGAACATTTGGAGATACAGCGTGGAAACAGGCCCTTCGGCCCACGGCGACCATCGTGACTCACTTTCTCATCCACTCCCTGCACACTTGGGGCAATTTTACAGAGGCTGATTAATCTACAAACCTACATGTCTTTGGGGTGTGGGAGGATACCAGAGCACCTGGAGGAAGCCATGGGGTCACAGGGAGAACGTGCAAACTCCACACAGACCGCATCCGATCGAACCTAGGTCTCAGACGCACATTTTTACATGTCTCTGGAGAAGGACTATTTGATAACCTCTTGGGAAGGCTTGAACTGACACAATGTCCCAGGTGTGTGTGTGTGTGTCCACATTTGTGATGGGATTTAAGTGAGATAAACTTCCATGCTTTAGTAAAGGTGTTTTGTTGAGGGCTAAAGGTAGAAATATAGAAAATAGGTGCAGGAGTAGGCCATTCGGCCCTTCGAGCCTGCACCGCCATTCAATATGATCATGGCTGATCATCCAACTCAGTATCCCGTCCCTGCCTTCTCTCCATGTCCCCTGATCCCTTTAGCCACAAGGGCCACATCTAACTCCCTCTTAAATATAGCCAATGAACTGGCCTCAACTACCTTCTGCGGCAGAGAATTCCAGAGATTCACCACTCTCTGTGTGAAACAGTTTTCCTCATCTCGGTCCTAAAAGATTTCCCCCTTATCCTTAAACTGTGACCCCTTGATCTGGACTTCCCCAACATCGGGAACAATCTTCCTGCATCTAGACTGTCCAACCCCTTAAGAATTTTGTAAGTTTCTATAAGATCCTCCCTCAATCTTCTAAATTCTAGCGAGTACAAGCCGAGTCTATCCAGTCTTTCTTCGTATGAAAGTCCCGACATCCCAGGAATCAGTCTGTTGAACCTTCTCTGTACTCCCTCTATGGCAAGAATGTATTTCCTCAGATTAGGAGACCAAAACTGTACGCAATACTCCAGGTGTGGTCTCACCAAGACCCTGCACAACTGCAGTAGAACCTCCCTGCTCCTATACTCAAATCCTTTTGCTATGAATGCTAACATACCATTCGCCTTCTTCACTGCCTGCTGCACCTGCATGCCTACTTTCAATGACTGGTGTACCATGACACCCAGGTCTCGTTGCATCTCCTCCTTTCCTAATCGGCCACCATTCAGATAATAATCTACTTTCCTGTTTTTGCCACCAAAGTGGATAACCTCACATTTATCCACATTATACTGCATCTGCCATGCATTTGCCCACTCACCCAGCCTATCCAAGTCACCTTGCAGCCTCCTAGCATCCTCCTCACAGCTAACACTGCCCCCCAGCTTCGTGTCATCTGCAAACTAGGAGATGTTGCATTCAATTCCCTCGTCCAAATCATTAATATATATCGTAAATAGCTGGGGTCCCAGCACTGAGCCTTGCGGTACCCCCACTAGTCACTGCCTGCCATTGTGAAAAGGACCCGTTTACTCCTACTCTTTGCTTCCTGTTTGCCAGCCACTTCTCTATCCACATCAATACTGAACCCCCAATACCGTGTGCTTTAAGTTTGATAGACTCAAAATGCTAGCGAAACTCAGCGGGTCACGCAGCATCATGTTTTGGGTCGAGACCCTTCTTCGAACTGAGAGTCAAGTGAAAGGGAAATTAGAGATGTCGACGATAGACACAGAATGTTGGAGTAACTCAGCGGGATAGGCAGCATCTCTGCAGAGAAGGAATTGGTGACGTTACTGGTCAAGACCCATCTTCTGATGTAGAAGGTACTAAGGACAAATAAACAAAAAGCAGGAAACACAGAGGGGTCGGCGAGAGAACATTTTGCAGACCTCTCGTCGGGGAAGAGACACACCTTGAGGAGATTTCACAGTGGAGTGGACAAAATGTGTAGGAAGGAACTGCAGATGTTGCTTTACACTGAAGATGGACACAAAAATCTGGAGCACTTGGGCACAGCAAGTTCACATATCTATCTGTCACAACTGTCTTCTAATAATAATAATAATAAATTTTATTTGTGGGCGCCTTTCAAAAGTCTCAAGGACACCTTACAGAATAAAAAACATATAATCGGAGTAAAATAAATAATAAAGACATCACCAATACACAAATAAAAGACAGAATTCGATCCAAAGACACAAAAAAATCAAAAACACAATGTGAAGAGAGAGCAGCGGCAGCTAAACCGCGCCAGCGTCCACTCTCCCTTCTGACAGCCATCTTGGGCACAAACTAAAATAATCACTTACACACAAAAATCATCCCCCCACAATGGTTACCACTGCGGATGAAGGCACAATGTCCAGTCCCCATCCCCAGTTCACCCCGAACTCTTCTAGTGGAGTTCTCCAACGAAGAGAATGACTCCCTGTACATGTCTCCCTGATCCACGCATTGCACAGATGAATGAATTTGGGCATTCTCCCTATAGTTCCAAAAGGATAAAATAACCATTGTAAGCATGGTTTTTAAGCATGGATTTTAACTCAACTGGCTGTTTCGCTGTGAATCGTAAGTGTTGTGGGGTGTGGACATGCAACAACTCTGCTGGAATAAGTTGTAGAGTCATACAGCACGGAAACGGGCCCTTCGGCCCCACTTGCCCATGCCGACCAAGATGCCCCCAAGTACGCTAGTCCCACCTGTCTGCGTTTGGCCCATATCCCTCTAAACCTTTCCTATCCATGTGTCTGTCCAAATGTCTTCTAAATGTTGTAATCGTGCTTGCCTCGACTACCTCCTCTGGCAGCTAGCTCTTTCCATACACCCACTACCCTCTGTGGGGATAAAAATGCCCCTCTGGTTCCTATTCAACCATACCCCCTCTCAACTTAAACCCATGTCCCCTGGTTCACTTGGTTCACCTACTGTGCTTTCACCCTGTCAATACCCCTGGTGATTTTATACACCTCTAACATCACCCCTCAGCCCACTGCGCTCCAAGGAACAAAGTCTTATCCTGCCCAACCTCTCCCTATGGTTCATGCTCTCAAGTATTGGCTACATCCTTGTAAGGCAATATAAAGTGCTTTGCACTGCAAGTGGTCATTGTATGCCTGTTATGGGAGTGCAGTATTGAATGCTGCCACTGATTAGATAATTGTGTGTTTGCATCTGATGCTAAATGCTTCATTAGTTCCTTTATAGAATGTACCAAGATCCAGTGAAATACTTTGTATTGCATGTAGTTCTCTATACATAAGCACAATCCCCTGGTTAGTGCAGAACACACAGAACAGCCCACTGTGTCTATATGAGCGACACAATGTCGCAGCGGTAGAGTTGCTGCCTCCCAGCGCCAGAGACACGGGTTTAATCTCCGGGCGCTGTCTGGGCGAATTTGCACGTTGTCCACGTGACCGCGTGGGTTTTCTCCAGGGGCTCCAGTTTCCACCCGCGCTCCAAAGACGTACAGGTTTGTAGGTTAATTAGCTTCGGTATCAAGTGTACATTGGCCCTAACATGTAGGATAGTGAAGTGTATGGAGTGATCACTCGTCAGCGTGGACTCGGTGGGCTGAAGGGCCAGTTTCCACGCTTTATCTCTAAACTAAACTCAAACTATATTACAAGAGGTGCCATTCAGGCGCCATTTTACAGTCCCAGCTGCAGCCGGCCACAAAGGCTGTTGCCTCCATTCCAGCCTCCGGCAGCTGACCTTGAGGCAGAAGGGAAGAGGCCCCCCCCCCCCTCCCCGGTTCTTCTTTCCGGGCCCTTTGTCCAATGTCCAACCCCGTCTCCCTCCATCAACCTCTCCGCAACTTCTCACTCCGGGCGGGCTCCCGGTTCCGTGGCAGGCGAGCTCCAATACTCCACAATATAGTTTTGCGATACAGGGCGGAAACAGGCCCTTCAGCCCAACGATGCTAGTGCACTAGCGTTATCCCACATGCGCGCGCACACACACACACACACACACTGGGGACAACTTGCAGATGCTAATTAACCTACAAACCCACACGTCTTTGGAGTGTGGGAGGAAACCGGAGCACCCGGAGGAAAAACGCGGTCAAGGGAGAACGTGCAAACTCCGTACAGGCAGCAACCGTTGTCAGGATTGAACCCGGGTCTCTGGTGCTGTAAGGCAACAACTCTACCGTTGTGCCACCCCCATAGCACAATGTTGACATCACCCTCTACTTGCCCGGCCATCAATGTGTCCCGGGGGCTCCTTCTGCAGGCGCTGGAGGCATTACCCCAATTCACCCTCATACCGGCCCTTGCTCCTCGCTTCCGACGTCTCCAGCTCCCTCTTGGACATAGTGAAACAACATGGATACGGGTCCAACTTGCCCACACCAACAAACACGTCCCAGCTACACTAGTCCCACCTGCGTTTGGCCCATATCCCTCCAAACCTGTCCTATCAATGCACTTGTCTAACTATTTCTTAAACGTTGGGATAGTCCCTGCCTCATCTACCTCCTCTGGCAGCTTGTTCCATACCCCCACCACCCTTTGTGTGGAAAAGTTACCCCTCAGATTCTTATTAAATCTTTCAACCTTCACCTTAAACCTGTGCTCTCTGGTTCTTGGTTCCCCATCTCTGGCAGGAGATTCTGTGCATCTACCCGATCTATTCCTCATGATTTTATACACCTCTATAAGATCACCCCTCGTCCTCCTGTGCTCCGACGAATAGAGTCCCGGCCTGATCAACCTCAACCTGCCCCTGGCAACATCCTGGTAAATTTTCTCTGCACCTTTTCCAGCTTGACAACATCTTTCCTATAACATGGTGCCCAGAACTGAACGCAATACTCTAAATGTGGCCTCACCATCGTCTTATGCAACTGCAACATGACCTCCCAACTTCTATACTCAACTTCCAGACCTTCCGTGTGACATCGTCTGCCGAGTCTTCGGACAGGGTACCGTTCGCGCCGGAGATTGCGTGGGGTGAACCGGGCCCGCTTGCCGGGAGTGGCCTGGTCCATTGCTATTCAGACAACTAATCCAAATTCAGGCAGCACGATGGCGCAGCGGTGGTGTTGCTGCCTTACAGCGCTAGCTGTGTCAGAGATGAGTTCAATCCTGACTATGGGCATTTGTCTATACGGAGTTGTACGTTCTCTCCTTGACCTGCTGGGTTTTCACCGAGATGTTCAGTTCCCTTCCCACGCTCCAAAGGCATACGGGATTGTAGGCTAATCGACTTGGTTTAAATGTAAATTGTCCCTAGTGTGTAGGATAGTGATAATGTGTGTGGATCGCTGGTCGGCGCAGACACGGTGGGCCGAACGGCATGTTTCCACGCTGTATCTCTAAACTAAATTAAACAAATGAACTGTGGGGTAAGCTTCTTTCTTTCCCTTTGCAGAGAGCAGATCAAAAGGGTGAAAGACTCTGAGGACGTGCCGATGGTATTAGTGGGAAACAAATGCGATCTGCCTTCACGGACCGTGGACACCAAGCAAGCGCAGGATCTGGCACGCAGTTACGGGATTCCCTTCATCGAAACGTCGGCCAAAACGCGACTGGTGGGTGAGGAGAGCAGAGTTGTGTTGTGTGACTCGAGAAATGATTTAATCAAATGCTGCAGTGGGTTCTGCTGACAATGTCCAGACCACATTAGCTCCCTGTTTTGGAGTAGCTGCTTGAACTGAGCATCAGTTGACTTCTTTGCCTCTGAAAGCAAAAGCTTCATCCGTCTTTCTCCATTTTGCCCGATCATCGCAATGTTAAAATCAACCTCCAAAGAGTATCGTTAAAATAGCTTTAAAAGAAATTCAGAGTACTCGAGGAAACGGAAAGGATAAATGGGATTCGCATTGACATTTTTAAATGGTCTGCCTTTTGGATAATTGGTTTGCAGCTGCCATGATCATAAAATCCTCCCTTGTAGCAATCTGCCCCTTGTGGCCCTTTTAGAAGAGATAATCTAGATGAGTACAGCACAAAAACAGGCTCTTGGGCCCACAATGTCTGTGTCAAACTCAAGTCAAGTCAAGTTTATTTGTCACATACACATACGAGATGTGCAGTGAAATGAAAGTGGCAAAGGCGACACGGAGGCACAGCGGTAGAGTTGTTGCCTTACAGCGCCAGAGACCCGGGTTCCATCCTGACTACGGGAGCTCTCTGTACGGAGTTTGTATATTCTCCCTGTGACCAGTGTGGGTTTTCACCGTGATCTTCACTCCCCCCCCCCCCCCCCACCCTGCACTCCAAAGATGTGCCGGTTTGTAGGTGAATTGGCTTGGTATAAATGTAGATTGTCCCGTGTATGTGTGTGGGGGATAGTGTTAGTGCGCGGGGATCGCTGGTGGGGCGGACACGGGCCGAAGGGCCTAGTTTCTGCGCTGTATCACTAAGCTAAATATATTCAGACATTTGTGTGGATTTGAAACCCAGCAGATTTGACAATTTTAAGGATGAGCTCCAAAGATTTTTTTTTTTTTTAATACGGCCATTACAACGTTAATGCCACTCTCCGAAGTGATTGGATTTTGGTTTTGTAAAATGCATGAGTTTTGCTTTGAGTGCAGGCAAACACAAAGCGTGATGCCTGATTTGGGGTATTGGGATCATATGCTTGATTTATAAAAGCTATGCAGTGTGGTGCTTTGTGAACTACCACTAAAAGTGTCCCACAGAGTGGGTAAAAGTCTTTACAGCTTTTGACTTGAAGTTTCCATCTTCAAAGATACTGATCTGTACACGATTTAGACATTTCTACTGCAGCAAGATGGGAATAAATCATTTCTGGATCGCTCCTGCAATTTATGCTACTTTATGGACTTCCTCTTTCTATACTAATAACCAATGACTTGATATCCACTGATTACTGCACCCAGCACTTTTTTTTGTGATGGTGTTTGATTTAAAAAGAAAAATCTCTGTCTGACTAAAATCACAACTCCTTGAATCATGTGCATGTCGGAGTCTCGAATCAATCGTGTTATTCCCAAAATTAATTCATTTACTTCAAAGAGTGATTTGGATTTTGTGCAAATTTCCTCGCTTTGTGGCGGGCTCCTCCAGAGCCTCTGTTTGTCTGTTGTGCGAAGATCATTGAAGGAGTTGTGTTTTACAATGCAGAGAGTGGAGGATGCTTTTTATACACTGGTACGTGAGATTCGCCAGTATAGGTTGCGAAAACTCAACGTTGAGGAGAAGACTGCACGCTGTGTGCCCTTTAAATGTATTATGATGTGACGTGGTAAGTTTTGTGCTTTAATATAAAAGATCCTGTGTTTTTTTTGTTTTTAAAAAAAAAAGGTCACTATGAGATACCGATAGGTCATAACAAGATGAGTTGAGTATAGGAGCAAAGAGTATAGGAGTATTGTTAGTGTGCGGGGATCACAGGTAGGTGTGGACTCAGTAGACCAAAAGGCCCGTTTCCACGCTGTGTCTCTAAACTAAATTAAGACAAACTCTTATCTTGCACATAATCCATATCTGCAGTTGTACAGGGCCCTACTGAGACCGCACCTGGAGTATTGTGTGCAGTTTTGGTCTCCAAATTTGAGGAAGGACATTCTTGCTATTGAGGGAGTGCAGCGTAGGTTCACAAGGTTAATTCCCGGGATGGCGGGACTGTCATATGCTGAGAGAATGGAGCGGCTGGGCTTGTATACTCTGGAATTTAAGATGACAGTGGATCTTACTGAAACATATAAGATTATTAAGGGTTTGGACACGCTAGAGGCAGGAAACATGTTCCCGATGTTGGGGCAGTCCAGAACCAGGGGCCACAGAATACCCCAAGAATAAGGGGTAAGCCATTTAGAACGAAGACGAGGAAACACTTTTTCACACAGAGTGGTGAGTGTGGAATTTGCTGCCTCAGAGGACGGTGTAGGCCGGTTCTCTGGATACTTTCAAGAGAGAGCCAGATAGGGCTCTTAAAGATAGTGGAGTTGGGGGATATGGGGAGAAGGCAGGAACAGGGTACTGATTGGGGATGGTCAGCCATGATCACATGGAATGGCGGTGCTGGCTCGAAGGGCTGAATGGCCTACGCGTGCATCTATTGTCTTGTCTATGAGATGCTTGAGACTTGTGACCTTTTAGAAGGGATAATCTAGAAGAGCGCAGCACAAGAACAGGCCCTTAGGCCCACAATGTGTGTGACCGACAGGATGCCAAGGGCGGCACGGTGGTGCAGCGGTAGAATTGCTGCCTTACAGCGCCAGGGACCTGGGTTCAATCCTGACCACGGGTGCATATCTGTACAGAGTTTGTTTATTCTCCCCGTGACCTGCGTGGTTTTCTCTGAGATCTTCAGTTTCCCCCCACACTCCAAAGACGTACAGGTTTATAGGTTAATTGACTTGGTATAAATGTAAATTATCCCTAGTGTGTGTAGGGTAGTGTTGGTGTGCGGGGATCGCTGGTAGTTGCGGACTCGGTAGACCAAAAGGCCCGTTTCCGCGCTGTTTCGCTAAACTAAACTTAGCCAAACTCTTATCTGCCCGCGCATAATCCATATCCCACCATTTTCTGCATGGCCATGTGCCTATCCAAAAGCCTCCTAAACGCAAGATAGACACTAAGCTGGAGTAACTCAGCGGGACAGGCAGCATCTCTGGAGAGAGGGAATGGGTGACGTTTCGGGTCGAGACTCTTCTTCAGACTGGTTAGGGATAAGGGAAAATGAGAGATATAGACGATGATGTAGAGAGATGAAGAACAATGAATGAAAGACGTGCAAAAAAGTAACAATGAAATGTCGCCATCGTATCTGCCTCCACCTCCACCACCACCCCTGGCAGCGCAGTTTCGGCACAACCTCTTTTTTTAAACCGTGCCCCTCGCGTCTCTTTTAAACTTTACCCCTGTCACCATAATATACTTGTTTTACAGGATACAATCGCAATTCAGTTTAGTTCAGTTCTGTGTAGTCTATTGTCACGTGTACCGAGGTACAGTGAAAAGCTTTTGTTGCGCTGCTAACCAGTCGGCAATCATAGTTGTACACTGTAGGAACGGCACCTTCAGCCCAACTTGCCCACACCAACCATCACGTCCCATCTACACTGGTCCTGCCTGCCTGTGTTTAGCCCACATCCCTCTAAACCGGCCCTATCCATGCACCTGCCTGAGTGTTTCTTAAACATTGCAATAGTAATTCCACTTCCTCGTCTACTCCCGGCACACTAGGGCCAATTCTCCGACATATCTGGGTAGGTGGGGATGGCAGATGCTCGTTTTGTGCGGGAGTAGGCCATTCGGCCCTTTCGAGCCAGCACCGCCATGCAATAAGATGCTGGAGAAACGCGGTGGGTCAGACAGCATCTCTGGAGAAAAGGGAATGGGTGATGTTTTGTGGCAAGACTCTTCATCCTCCCAAAGGAGTTCTATTTTCACTTACTCAACCCCTCCTCCCCACACACCTGTATATTTTGTACAAAAATCCTATCCCCTCTATGTATCCAGTTCTCTTCTGAATGTATTATTGTATCTGCTCCTCCCTCCCTTTTGGACGGTGTTGTCCAAATCAGTCATTTGATGATCTCTAATTCCTCCCTGTGACTGCGTGAGGTTCTTCCGAGTTCTCCGGTTTCCTCCCAAAGGCATGCAACTAGGTAGGTTAATTGGCCCTCTGTAAATTGGTCAGAGTGTGTGCGGGGAGTGGACAGGAAAGTGGGATAACATGGAGCTAGTGTTAATGGTTGCTTCACGCGGTCTCAGTGGGCCAAAGTTCAAAGTTCAAAGTAAACTTTATTGCCAATTCAATTATGCAACAGTAGTTACACAGAGGATTGAAATTACGTTTCCCCATACTCCAAATGTGCAAGTAATATTAAAAACACAGACAGACAACATACCAATAAAAATAGACAATAGACATTACATTATTTAAAATATTAAAATATTCACAGTGTGCCAAAATGTAGCAAAAACTTTGAGGTATTTTAAACAGGGTGCAACAATGAAAGGTGCAATATAGAAAAAGTGCAAATTTCGTACTGGAGACATTGAGCCAAAGTTATTTTCACAGTTTGTTTGGCTTTGTTTGGGTACTGTTCATGGAATTTTCTTAAGTGTGTTGAGTAGTCTGATGGCCTGAGGAAAAAAGCTGTTTTTGAATCTGGTGGTTTTGCTCCGCATGCTGCGGTAGCGCTTACCGGAAGGTAGGAGGGTGAACAGTTTGTGTGCTGGGTGGGTGGTGTCTTTGATGATATTGCTTGCTCTCTTGCGACAGCGAGATGGGTATAGGCACCATCCCCAAAGGGTGATGTATCTTTGAACTGACCTTCCTTTGTAGGCCCGAGGAGGCTTTGCATTGCAAGGGCACTAGGGCCTAGGAATTTTAATGGTGATTCCTCACACCCATTCACCCCTTCCCTCCTTACACAACGTCCCACCTGGCAGATGAACAAAGTGTCTGATCTTGGGAAGCTGCACTGTTCCCGTGGGCCATGCTGAACTGATGGGAAGTGGAAGACTAACATTTAGTTGGAGAGTCTAGGACGAGAGGTCATAGCCTCAGAACGAAAGGACATTCCCTTTCCCATTGGAAGAAGATGAGGAGGAATTTATTTCATCCGAGGGTGGTGAATCTCTGGAATTCATTGCCACAGAAGGCTGTGTAGGCCAAGTTTTTAATGGATATTTTTAAGGCAGAGATTGATAGATTCTTGATTAGTACGGGTGCTGTGTTATGGGGAGAAGGCAGGAGAATCGGGCTAGGAGGGAGAGATAGATCAGCCATGATTGAATGGTGTAGACCTGATGGGCCGAATTGCTCAATTCTGCTCCTGTAAATGAAGGGAAGGCATTGACATTTCCTGTGGTTATATTCTGCCCAAGATGCATCAACCGACAACCTGCATTGAAATTTTTGTCCACTTGCTCATATCTTGTACTGAAAAGATTGGCAGATTTTATTTAACCTCCTGTCCTGTGCATGTTGTCTTTCAGTATATCTGCATTTGTTAGATTGCCTTTATAGGTCCAGCCATCACAGGGAAAATAATACTAATTAAGTCTTCTTCCTCGTGTCCGGCCATCTTCTATGTCACGTCTTTCCGGTCGGTGAGTGACGGTTGACGGCCAGTGGTTGCAGAATTGGCTACTTCAGTCGGTCACTGTGGTACAGTTTCTGTCGTCAGTATTGCCTGGGATGTGCCACGTGGAGGCTTCTGCTTGCATCCCACTAATTAAGTTATGTTCATAAATCATAGGATCAGAAATAGGCCATTCAGCCCATCAAGTCAACTCTGCCATTCAATCATGGCTGATCTATCTTTCCCTCTCAACCCCATTTTCTGCCTTCTCCCCATCACCCCGACAACTTTGCTATTCAAGAATTTGTCAATCTCCGCCTTAAAAATATTCATTGATGGCCTCCACAGCCGTCTGAGTCAATTAATTCCACAGATTCACCACCCTCTGACTAAAGAAATTCACCCTCGTTTCCTTTCTAAAAATTATCTTGAAGGCAGACTCCAGTTTTGTGTGGAGATGCAAGGAACTGCAGATGTCAAGAAAATAACAGTGTTTAAGAAGGAACTGCAGATGCTGGGAAATCGAAGGTACACAAAAATGCTGGAGAAACTCAGCAGGTGCAGCAGCATCTATGGAGCGAAGGAAATAGGCAACGTTTCGGGCCGAAACGTTGCCTATTTCTTTCGCTCCATAGCTGCTGCTGCACCCGCTGAGTTTCCCCAGCATTTTTGTGTACCTAAGAAAATAACAGTGCTGGATTAACTCAGCAGATCAGCCGGCATCTCTGGAGAACATGGATAGGTGATGATTTGGGTCGGGTCCTTCAGTCTGTAGAAGGGCCCTTCAGTCTGGAAACATCACCTATTCATGTTCTCCACACTTGTTGCCTGAGTTGCTGGGTCACTCGAGCAGTTTTGGTCTTCTTTCCTGTATGTGTGTGTGTGTGTGTGTGTGTGTTTATTAAAATACAAAACTTTAGATTAAAAGCAAAAGATGCCCGAGAACCAGAGGACATAAATTTCATCCAAGTGGTGGAACGATTTAATAGGAACCTGGGAGGTAACTTTTTCACACAAAGGGTGGTGGGTGTATGGAATGAGCTACCAGAGTAGGTAGTTGACTCGGGCAGTATCACAACATTTGAGAAACATTTAAACAGGCACATGGACCAAGACTAGAGAGCAGTGCTGAACTACTATCTACCTGTTTGGTGAGCCTCGGACTATCCCTGATCGGACTTTGCTGGCTTTACCTTGCACTAAACGTTATTCCCTTATCATGTGTCTATAAACTGTAAATGACTCGATTGTCATTGTGTGTAGTCTTTCTGCTGAATGGATGGCAAGCAACAAAAACTTTTCACTGGACCTCGGTACACGTGACAATAAACTGAGCTGAACTGGATAGGACAGGTTTAGAGGGCTATGGGACTATGCGCAGGCTGGTGGAACTAGTGTAGATGAGGAGGCAACGGTGGCGTAGTGGTAAAGTTGCTGCCTTACAGCGCCAGAGACCCGGGTTCGATTCTGACTGCGGCTGCTGTCTGTAGGGAGTTTGTACCTTTCCCCCGTGATCGCGCGTGGGTTTTCTCCAACATCTTTGGTTTCCTACCACACTCCAAAGACGCACAGGTTATTTGTATGTAGGTTAATTGGCTTGGTGTATGTGTAAATTGTCCCCAGTGTGTGTCGGATAGTGTTAATGTGCTGTGATCGCTGGTCGGTGCGGACTCGGTGGGCCGAAGGGCCTGTTTCCACGCTGTATGATTCTCTATGACTCTACGCCTAACTGTGTAAATAACTGGTATGAAAACAAACAGGAGTTGACTTTTTTTCTCTTCATTATTTACAGGGTGTCGATGATGCATTCTACACACTCGTCCGCGAAATTCGGAAACACAAAGAGAAAATGAGTAAAGATGGCAAAAAGAAGAAAAAGAAATCCAAGAAAAAGTGTTTAATGATGTGAATAGGGTTTAGTGTGGAAGATGTTTGCTTAGCTGGGAAAATAAAACCTGATTATCTTTTGTATTTTTTGTACATTGCACTAAATTATTAGGCTTTCTTTTTATCAGTTCTTTTACCAGATTTTGCGTAATGGAAATGATGGCTGTTAGGTTGTGACAGAGCTGAAGAGAAAAATGTTGTGTATGCTTTATTTCATTCCTGTTCCAGTATTCCCTGGGTGTCTACCATTGCTTTACTCTTGTCACTGGGGGCTCCTGTGCATGTAACTATGCTTTTATTTTTCTCAATACGTTTACAGAGTCATACAGTGTGAAAACAGGCCCTTCGGCCCAACTTTCCCATACTGGCCAACATGTCCCATCTGCACTAGTCCCACCTGCCTGCGTTTGGCCCGTATCCCTTCAAACCTGTCCTATCCATGTACCTGTTTCTTAAACATTGGGATAGTTCCTGCCTCAACTACCTCTTCTGGCAGCTTGTTCCATACACCCACCACCCTTTGTGTGAAAACGTTACCCCTCGATTCCGATTAAATCTTTTCCCCTTCACCTTGAACCTATGTCCTCTGGTCCTCGATTTCCCCAACTCTGGGCAAGAGACTCTCTGCGTCTACCCTGATCTATTCCTCTCATGATTTTGCACACCTCGAGAAAGATCACCCCCTCATCCTCCTGCGCTCCAAGGACTAGAATCCCACCCTGCCCAACTTCTCCCTACAGCTCAGACTCTAGTCCTGGCAACATTCTGGTAAATCCTCTGTACCCTCTCCAGCTTTATTTATCATGCTGAAAATATATATGATACACTTTCACTTCAGTGCCAACAGCTTGATGGAATCTCTCTCCTGTGTTTGGTTTACCTGGAATATATTTTAACTAGACACAAAATGCTGGAGCAACTCAGCGGTTCAGGCAGCATCTCTGGAGAGAAGGAATAGGTGACGTTTTGGGTCGAGACCCTTCTTCAGACTGATGTCAGGGGCAGGACAAAGATATAATGTAGTCGGAGACAGTAAGACTATTGGGAAAACTGGGAAGGGGATGGAGAGAGAAAGTAAGGGCTACCTGAAGTTAGAGAAGTCAATGTTCATACCGCTGGGGTGTAAACCACCCAAGCAAAATATTAGGTGCCGTTCCTCCAATTTGCGCTGGGCCTCATCCTGGCAATGGAGGAGGCCCAGGACAGAAAGGTCAGATAGGGAATGGGAGGGGGAGTTGAAGTGCTGAGCCACCGGGGAGATCAGCTTGGTTATTGCGGACTGAGTGGAGGTGTTCAGCGAAATGATCGCCGATGTAGAGAAGTTGGCACCTGGAACAGTGGATACAGTAGATGAGATTGGAGGAGCATACCATCGTCCAACATTTTGCCACCTCCAACGGGATCCCACTACTGGCCACATCTTCCCATCTCCACCCCTTTCTGCTTTCCGCAGAGACTGTTCCCTCCGAAACACCCTGGTCAACTCGTCCCTTTCCACCCAAACCACCCCCTCCCCAGGTACTTTCCCCTGCAACCGCAGGAGATGCAACACCTGTCCCTTTACCTCCCCCCTTGACTCCATCCAAGGACCTAAACAGTCTATCCAGGTGAGGCAGAGGTTCCACTGACATCAGTCTGAAGTAGGGTCACCCATTCCTTCTCTCCAGAGATGCTCCCCGACCCGCTGAGTTACTCCAGCATTTTTTGTCTACCTTCGATTTAAACCAGCATCTGCAGTTCTTTCCTACATATATTTTAACTACATTTTTATAAGGTGCAGATTTTATATGTTAATCTTTGTTTGTCGACAATACCTCTCTGAATCCTGAAGTGCTGATTTGGGCATGTGAATTAATGCTCCATTGAACTGACACTTGGACAGTTTTATACAAGTTTTTAGAAGTTTGTCTGGTATATGTCATAATGGCTTTGATGACAAAAATTGTACTTTTAAGTCGCGTAATAAAACGATTCAATCTTGTTCTGACCTTTTAAAGATTTGCTTGCAGTCTGCTTCCTAGATCTAAAGCAATGGTTATACAAGCCTGATGACAACTGAGGCAATGGTTTGAGCCGGGACCCTTTAGTTTAGAGATACAACGTGGAAACAGGCAACTTTGGCCCACTGAATCTGAGCCAACCAGCGATCACCCTGTACGCTGACACTATCCTACACACTCGGGACAATTTTCAATTTTTTATCGAAGCCAATTAACCTACAAACTTGTACGGTCTCTTGGCTTGGCCTGAAACGTCCCCCATTCCTCCTCTCAAGAGATGCTGCCTGTCCCCCTGAGTTACTCCAGCACTTTGTGTCTTTTGCCTGTCATTTGAAGGATCAGTCTTACAGTACTTGACTGTAAGATGCCATGGGTCTGGTGACGGTAAGGTCGTGATTTTCCTCACCTTTAAGTTCAACGATGAATAATTTGGAATTACGGTCAGTGGCAGAATTGCAGTGCTGCTGAAGGTAAATTTTGTAACATCGCTACCATGAGATAACACCAGTTTAAACCTGATACCTTCCCGCTTTCAATGACAGCACCCACAATTATTTACAACGCAAAAAATGATCATTTCGGCGTTTTTTAACAGGAAAGAAAGTACGCGTTTCGTGTGTTAACAGTGTATAGGGTGATTTCACGAAAGGTCACTGGATCATAGATCCTCACCCACGTGACCGCAAAATCCAACTGGGGTACAAACGTCACTTCCAGTACATGTTATTGATGCTGAAAACGCGTACTTTCAAACCTGTTAAAAACCACGAAAACGGCGCGTTTTTGAGCTGTAAATAACTGTGCCAGTCGGGGTGACCGGTTACTTTAGAGTCCAGAAGATAAAGAAAAATGAAGGTAAAGACAAGAGAGCGCTGAAGGGAAAATAACAGCGGAAGTTGTTGGCCGTGCAGATATAAAGATCGGGAATTATCGCGTTTGCTCACTGCATTTCATCACAACTAAGGCATTATTGATGTTTTGATGAAATGCAGTGAGCAAACGCGATAATTCCCGATATTTTCGATCTATGATCCAGTGACCTTTCGTGAAATCACCCTATACCGAGGCCGCCATGTCCTCCACATGGATTGATGGACTGCTCCGTGCGTCAAGCCCTTTGACTCGATGACCATACGTGCAACCTCCCTATAGCACCATCTTCTCATTTTCACCCAACAAACAGCCAACAACGGCCTGTTTCCTTTATCAGCGTTACTTTTTTTTGCATCTTTCATTCATTGTGCTTTATCTCTCTACATCACTGTCTTTTTCCCTTATCCCGAACCAGTCTGAAGCAGGGCCTCGATCCGGAATGTACCCCATTCCTTCTCTCCAAAGATGCTGCCTGTTCCGCTGAGTTACTCCAGCACTTTGTGCTTGCCCTCGGTGCAAAGCGGCACCTGCAGTTCCTCCCTGACATCACCACTGACATCACGGCCGCGAGAGACCAACCGCCGGCTGGTGACGTCAGGTCCCGGGGTCTCGGTGACTGCGGCGGCGCGGAGCAGCGATGACGCGAGGCGTAGGGTGCGGGGCGGGGGGGGGGGGGCGCGATGACGCGAGGCGTTGAAGACGTTGCGGGGGGGGGGGGGGGGGGCGCGATGACGCGAGGCGTTGAAGACGCGCGGGGCGGGGGGGGGGGGCGGGACGCGCGAAGCGTTGATGACGCTGCGATGGCGGGGGGGGGGCACGATGACGCGAGGCGTTGATGACGCTACGGGGCGGGGCGCGATGACGCAACGGGGCGGGGCGGGGCAAAGGCATATAAGGCGGGGCGGGGCGGGCTGGGTGACAGCCAGTGGGCGGCAACGACAGAAGAGCGGGAGGATGATGCACGGCGGGTGAGTCGCGTTGCTGTTTACCGGGGCCGAGCGCTCGGGCCTCTCTCTCTCTGCGGCCTGGCGTTCCTGTGGGAGTGTTGGCGACCCCGCATCCAGGCCCTGGCACCCGCACTGACTTCAATCCGGTGCTGGATCAACCGGCGCCTTCTGCTGTGGGCCCCGTCCTCGCCCCCACCACATGATCTACCAGCCGCCAACCACTTCCTACACCAATTCTACGTCGTTTTATTTTGCACTATTTCTGTGTCTAGTTTTTTTTTTGCACTAATTGTGTCTAGTTTTCTTTTGCACTAATTCTGTGTCTATGCCTTTTTGCACTAATTCTGTGTCTTGGTCGTTTTTTTGCGCCAATTCGGTGTCTAGTTTTTTTTTTGCACTAGCGCTGATTGCCTGTTGCGTCTCTATAAGGTGGTCCAAGCAATGTCTTCAGTACTGGGGTCAGGTTTATTATTGTCATGTGTACCAAGTTATAATGAAAAGCCATCCAAACAAATCGGATAATACCGTGCATAAACACAACCAAGTGACATGTGGAGCAAAGGGGATGATACAAAGTGCAGAATAATGGTACTAAGGTTTGTTTATAGAGAACCCCCCCCCACCTCCCTCCCATGTGAATTGGTCCTAATTTTCTGTTTGAAAGAAGCTGATCTCTGATCTGGTACTATTCCTGTGTCAAAGCAAAATACGTTTACCCCAATGGGACTCTATTGCATGTGCCAAGGTAGGCTTCTGATCCAAAACTTGACCTGAAACATTGTTTGTCAAATCCTTCTGTTTCCTTGTCCATTGGTGCCTGATCTGCTGAGGTCTGAGGAGAAGAGTTCTGAACTGAAATATCATCCATTCCTTTTCTCCAGAGGCGCTGCCTCATCTGCTGAGTTATTCCAGCACTTTGTGTCTATTTCTAGTATAAGGCAGCATCTCCTGTTAATTTCTACACATACAGTGAACCACACACAATGCAGCCTGACTGGCACTTTTATTTGTAGTAAGGAACTGTAGATGCTGGTTTACACTGAAAATAGACATGCAATGCTAGTGCAACTCAGTGGACCAGGCAGCATATCTGGAGAAAAGGAATAGGTGACATTTTGGTGCACTTTTCTTGAGTCATTGGTGTTGCCTGGGAATTGTTCTGGACCCTTTCATGTCTCTAGATTCTTTTTCCCCCTCTCTTGGTCTGAAGAAGGGTCATGACTTGCAAAGTCACCTATTCCTTTGCTCCGGAGATGCTGCCTGACCCGCTGAGTTACTCCAGCATTTTGGGTCCTTGTATCTCTTTGGGGAGGGAATTGTGGCAACGAATGCGTCATCCCACTAAATCTGCCAGCCATCAACCTCTAATTCTGTGTTTAGTCTTTATCTCCACAGATGCTGATTATCTGCTGCACCTCAACAAGGTGGTCCTTGGTCCTGGATTTTGGTTTATTACTATTATAGTGTGTGCTGAGATACAGTGAAAAGTTTTGTTTTGCATGCTGTCCAAACAGATCAGATAGAACAAAGAAGATAATCCAGAGTGCAGAATATTGGTGCTAACGCGAGTTTACTGAGAGTCTCGGTAAAAATGTTCAACCCATTTGTACCCATACTATTTAAAGAGAATGACATTGATTTGGTACAATTCTTGTGTAAACCAACTCTTTTTAGAGGAGAAAATGTGTTAGCCCACCAAATTTGCCAATGATCAACAACAGATTTACACTACACATTCAATAGTGTCCTACTCAGTAATATTTGCATCTGCCTTTGCAGGGTGCAGAATATTGCTACTAATGCTAGTTTACCAAAAGGCTGCCTGTAATGACTTTATTTTTGAAATGGCTGCCCACCCTGGCTGAGGTTGGTGATTAAGAGTCCTGCAGGTTTAGGTTTATTGTTTAGTGTACTGAGATACACTGAGGAGCTTTTTGTTGCATACTGTCAAGTCAGTGGAATGACTATGATGTCATGTGCACTGCGAAGAAGGTACATTAAACAGCTTTTCTTTCTTATGCTATCAAGCCAGATACTTGTACAAAAGATAGAGCAAATGGGACAATATAGAGTGCAGAACATTGGTACCAATGCTAGTTTGTTTAGCCTGCTATCAGAGCAGATAATACTGTATGGAAATACGATCAAGTCAAACTCTCGGTACAATATAGCAGGAGCAAAGAGGAAGATTTTTCCAATTTTTAAAAGTATTTTGGATTTAATAAATGTGCACAAAAACTGCAAAAAGTTCTGCAATGCTTTTTCTTTTTATGGGGAAGGCTAGTCCAGTCTGGGTGAGCTTGGTGATTGAGACTGGCTGACCTAAGTTGTCCTGTAGGTTTAGATTTATTATTGTCACATGTACAGTGGAAAAGGTACAGTGAGAAGCCTTTCTTTTGCCTGCTATTCCATCAAATTGGATGTCTGAAGAAGGGTCCTGCCCTGAAATGTGACCATACTTTTTCTCGGCCTGACCCGCTGATTTACTCCAGCACTTTGACTTTCTCCAGCATATACAATTCCTTTTAACGCAATTATCATTTTTTGAAGTGAAAGCCAACTCACTACCACCAATTTGGATAATAAATACCATCTTCGGTATTTGCCAGCATCTCTAGTTCCTTGCTACGCAAATTGGATAATGTTACATAAATACAATCAAGGCAAACTTGGCTGATACCAGTAGGAATTGTAAATACTTAAACCTGAATATCTTGGATGATTGGTTTGTTTATACTTCCAAAGTGCTTTATCAGTTGCAATAGTTTAAAATCTAGTGCAAAATTCTACTTTTAGTGTTCAAAGACTCTTGCACAAATGAGGTATATTGGTTTGTTCTGGAACACGAGTCCTCTGTCCTTCCAGAGCATAATTTTGTTATGTTCACATTAATTTGCTGTATGGCTTAAAAAATATTTGTATTGTTTAGAGTAGTACATTCTCATTTTTGAGCCCAGTAATGGTTAGTATGTAATAAAAATGAACTACAAAGGCTGGTTTATATGAAAGATAGGTACAGAATTCTGGAGAAACTCAGCAGATCAGGCAGCCCTCTGGAGAAAATGGGATAAGTGATGTTTCAGGTTGTGACGGTTCTTTAGACTGAATGTGTGGGCTGGGGCAGGGGGGTGGGTGTTGAGAAAAATGAACCAACAACAGACAAAGACGAATGAGGGCTGACAACAGATGACTTCAGATGGGAAGTTCCATGATAGGAAAACTTGAAGCAGGGTTTCGGCCCGAAACGTTGCCTATTGAGTCTGAAGAAGGGTTTTGGCCTGACACGTTGCCTATTTACTTCGCTCCAAAGATGCTGCCTCACACGCCAAATTTCTCCAGCATTTTTGTCTAAGTTCCATGATAGGCTGCTTATTGGCTAGGTTCAGAGTGATCCCAAGAGAGATGCATCATTGTGAAAATAGGTTACCTGACTTTTAGTTGAGGAGGGAGGGTAAAACTGATAGGAAGGGAGTGTTTGTAGAAGTTTGTATGTATTGTATATGAATATTGTATATGTTGTCCAACCCATTCTATCAATTTAAATTCCTCCCAATTATCTATAAAAGGAGACTGATCAGGTACTATTCTTGTATCAAAGCAAAATATTTTGGCTTGTATGGTGGATGTGTTAATTTGGCTAGTCATCAACCAATTTATACTAATTCTGTTTATTCTCGATCTTTTTAGTCTTTGCAGACCCTGATCAACTCTTGTCAGATTCAGCCACCCACCTGCACAATGGGGGCAATTTACAGTGACCAATTAGTCTGGCAACCTGCATGTATTGGGGATGTGGGAGGAAACTTAATGGCATGTCCTGTGTGGAAACGGGCCCTTTGACCGACCAACATGTCCCATCTACATAGTCCCGCATGCCTGCGTTTGGCCCATATCCTTCTGAACCTGTCCTACTTGCATACCTGTCTAAATGTTTCTTAACAATTACAATAGTACATGCCTCAACTACCTCCTCTGGCAGCTCGTTCCATACACCCACCATCCTTTATGTGAATAAGTTACCTCTCAGATTCCTATTAAATCTTTCCCCCTCTACTGTAAACCAGTCTGGCTCTTGATTCCCCTACTCTAGGCAAGAGCCTCTGTGCCTCTATCCAATCTATTCCTCTCATGATTTTTATACACCTCTATAAGATCATCCCTCAACCTTCTGCACTGCAAGGAATAGAGTCCCAGCCTGATCAACCTATCCCTATAGATCAGACCCTCTAGTCCTGGCAACATCCTTGCAAATCTTCTCTGTACCCTTTCCAATTTGATACCATTTTTCCTATAACACGGTGCCCAGAACTGAACGCAATACTCTAAATTTGGACTCATCAACATCTTGTATGACTGCAACATGACCTCCCAACTTCTGTACTCAATATGTTTAATAAGGAAAATCGAAGGTAGATAAAAGTGCTGGAGAAACTCAGCGGGTGCAGCAGCATCTATGGAGCAAAGGAAATCTGAAGAAGGGTTTCGGCCCGAAACGTTGCCTATTTCCTTCGCTCCATAGATGCTGCTGCACCCGCTGAGTTTCTCCAGCACTTTTGTCTACTTTCTGTACTCAATACTCTGGCTGATGATTGCTTGTGCATACAATTAAATGGAACGTCATTGAAATCTGAACAATGCACTTTGAAGTCAGAATAGAGTTTGTGTGAAACAACTGTCATGATCTTGTGCTTTCTTTTCAAACTGAGTTCTGTGTGTTTAAGGGAGATTTCATTTCACCATTTTTCCATGTTCAGTGACTGTCGGACGTGACGGTACAGGCATCTTTATAGCTGCATTGTAACCGTTTCATCCGTTTGATGCAGATCCTGAGGATTGCACTGGAGCCAGGTTTGCCATAAACAGCAGACGACCTACGTTTTGTGACGCATTCCAGTTAATGGGACCTCTGTAGGTTTTGACTGTTAAATCCACTCATCATGAACCAGACTTTGGATGGACAGGAAGGAAATGAATCTTGTGAAGAAATAAATCCGTTAAATGAAGGATGTTTATTTGATTGGGACTCTGACTTTGAAATTCCTGAGACCCCCAGGTATAAAAGATCTTGTAACACTCAGCAAAACATTACTACAGATTGCTTTGTTCATCTATCTAGCCTCTATTTTGCTCACCTGTTGTCCCTCTTATTTTAAGCCCCACGTTTTCCAAGCAAAACAGTCAGCCTTACCAAGCAGCAGCTGCAGTCCAGGATAGGAGCATTGCTTATGATGGGAGAAAACCCAGATCTGTGAGTTGGCCTCTTTATCTTGCACTTGTAATCCTAACATTGCTTCTCATGGTTAACACAAAGACCAGTTTAAACAATCACTAACTCTCCTATATCCAAACACTTGGTTCTTGAATAACTCAGTGGGTCTGGAGAAAAAGGATGGGTGTCGCTTTGGGTTGGGACCCTTCAGATTGAAGCAGGGCCCCCGACCTGAAATGTCTCCCATCCTTTTTCTCCGGCGATGCTGCCTCACCTGCTGAGTTACTCGAGTACTTTGTGTCTCTATCTTCAGAATAAACCTGCATCTGCAGTACCTTTCTATGCACTCAGATCTTGAATGCTACCTTGCAAAATGCTTGCTGTATTGAATGCTGTGGGAGTAGGCTTTAAATTTCCAGTAAGGAACATGGGTTATCTCTATAGTGAGCAAGAATGCATTCAGAAAATGTGAGGTTGTTTGCATTATTTGGGGCAAGGTGTTGATTATCAAGATATTCAGCAAAGTATGCAGTGTAGTTTAGGGATGCAGCGTGGAAATTGGCCCTTCAGCCCACCGAGTCCATACCGACCAGCAATCACCTATACCCTACCTCTATCCTGTGCACTCTGGAAAATTTACAGAACCCCATTAAATGTAATCAAACCGGTGCCTCTTCAGAATGTGGGAGGAAACCGAATGGGTCACAGGGAGAACGTAGAAATTCTGTACAGGCAGCACCTGTAATCAGGATCGAACTTGGGTCTCTGGCGCCGTGAGGAAGCAACTCTACCGCTGTGCCGCTGGATTGTCTGTCATTGACAAGACAACCGATCTTCCTGGTAGCACAACATTTTGAGTTTGATAGGTTGAGGGACATGAAATGATTTGAGGCACCAACATCTCTGGGCTAGAGATGGCACTTATAGGTGTACGGCTTCCATTGCTTCCTTACTTGGAGCCTTCCAACCTATTGACCTTGGTGTGTTGTAGAAGAACAAGACATAGAAACATAGAAAATAGGTGCAGGAGTAGGACATTCGGCCCTTCGAGCCTGCACCGCCATTCGATATGATCATGGCTGATCATCCAACTCGGTATCCCATCCCTGCCTTCTCCCCATACCTCCTGATCCCTTTAGCCACAAGGGCCACATCTAACTCCCTCTTAAATATAGCCAATGAACTGGCCTCAACTACCTTCTGTGGCAGAGAATTCCACAGATTCACCACTCTGTGTAAAAAATGATTTTCTCATCTCGGTCCTAAAAGACTTCCCTCTTATCCTTAAACTGTGACCCCTAGTTCTGGACTTCCCCAACATCGGAATTAAAGGACAGAAGTTTAGAGGTAATATGAGGGGGAACTTCTTTACTCAGAGAGTGGTAGCGGTGTGGAATGAGCTTCCAGTGGAAGTGGTGGAGGCAGGTTCATTGGTATCATTTAAAAATAAATTGGATAGGCATATGGATGAGAAGGGAATGGAGGGTTATGGTATGAGTGCAGGCAGGTAGGACTAAGGGCAAAAAATAGTTGTTCGGCACGGACTTGTAGGGCCGAGATGGCCTGTTTCCGTGCTGTAATTGTTATATGGTTATATCCGGAATAATCTTCCTGCATCTAGCCTGTCCAACCCCTTAAGAATTTTGTAAGTTTCTATAAGATCCCACCTCAATCTTCTGAATTCTAGCGTGTACAAGCCAAGTCTATCCAGTCTTTCTTCATATGAAAGTCCTGCCATCCCAGGAATCAGTCTGGTGAACCTTCTCTATACTCCCTCTATGGCAAGAATGTCTTTCCTCAGATTAGGAGACCAAAACTACACGCAATACTCCAGGTGTGGTCTCACCAAGACCCTGTACAACTGCAGTAGAACCTCCTTGCTCTTATACTCAAATCCTTTTGCTATGATTGCTAACATACCATTTGCTTTCTTCACTGTCTGCTGCACCTGCATTCCTACTTTCAATGACTGGTGTACCATGACACCCAGGTCTCGTTGCATCTCCCCTTTTCCTAATCGGCCACCATTCAGATAGTAAAGACATTGTGCTTAAGAATGACGGACAGTACAATGGAAATTCCTTATCCAAGCTTGACAATATTTAAAATACATGGCATTGTGAACAGTGTAATGCTCCCTGTACCTTACTGTTTAATCTATTCAAGAATATGGTAAGTGCATTTCACATGAACAAATCCAAAGTTGTTCCTCTTTAGGCAAAAGGAAACTTCTTCTAACTGAAGCATTCAAGGCTTATTAAAGTTCATTAAAGACTTGGAAGACATAGTCATTATTGTCAGCACAAGCCTGCCTACCTGTTTTCACATCTTGAGAACCAAATATAAAGTGGAAGTTGTACTGCATCTGTGGTAAACAGTAGGGGAGTGAGATGACCCAGTAGGTTATTGCTGGACTGAGAGGGAGTTTCCAGGTGGGGGTTGTGAATGATGATAGACGATGAAGCCGGGTAGAGGAGGCGTGGGGAAGCTATACGGAATCAATCAGCTGGGGGGCGGTGAAAATACCAATATCAGCTGGAGTCCAAGATTGCATTGTATTAGAGGAGCTTGAGATGGATAATATTACATGATGGTTCTGCTTTGCAATGTACATCTACAGGTGGGAGTGGGAAAGGTGGGAGTAATTTTAAATGGGAATAGTACAGTATAGATGACCCAGATTTAGAAACATAGAAAATAGGTGCAGGAGTAGGCCATTCGGCCCTTCGAGCCTGCACCGCCATTCAATATGATCATGGCTGATCATCCAACTCCGTATCCTGTACCTGCCTTCTCTCCATACCCCCTGATCCCTTTAGCCACAAGGGCCACATCTAACTCCCTCTTAAATATAGCCAATGAACTGGCCCATTTGAGAGTAACAGCAGAATTGCCATCTGGGATAATTATTGGGGTTACAGGCTTGGGTGGCTTGTGGCATGCATCCTAAAATCCTACTTAAATATTGACGTTGTAAATGCATTTGTTTTCCAGATGTGCTAATGTGACACTCCATTGAGGGTGGTGGTGGGTGGGGAGAATTTGACTAAAGGCCAATTAGTTTAAAGTGTGTTGTGTAAGACTTGCAGCATGGGAACAAGCCCTTTGGCTCAACTTGCCTACACCAGCTAACATGTCACATCTGCACTAGTCCCACCTGCATGTGTTTGGCCCATATCCCTCAAAACCTGTCCTATCCATGCTCCTATCTAAATGTTTCTTAAACATTGTGATGATACCTGCCTCAACCACCTCCTTTGGCAGCTTGTTCCATGCACCCACCACCTTAATTACATGGGGAACAATAATGGCACACTTGTGAAATCAAATTGCAGTTGACGATCTCTTCACAAATGTTGTGTTTGACTAAAGTTTGAGTCTGAATCAGAATAGACAGTGGGGATGTAGTAGATGTATTTTAACATCCAGAACACTTTTGACAAGATGCTGCAGTTGCAAGAGCCCAGGTAGGAGTCTGCAGGTGGGGGTCATGAAGATTTTTGGGTTGACAAAATGGCCAAATGAATGCTGGATCTACGACTGCTTGTAATACTGACTTGGAAGCAAATGTGTCATAGGAAAATTTTACTGGTGAGGTGAGCTAAAAATAAAAGGGCGGGTTGTATGGAGGATGTTTATGTTGTCATTGAAGGTGAATAGCAAATAGTGTGTGTGGAATATGAAAACTTCACTTCGAAAGAAACATAAATGAAGAGAAATAGCATTCATGTCCTTGAGGCAGTTTGGAGATGATTGATTACATGATTCTGGTGTGGAGGATTTTTCCCGCAATGAAATGCTGGGTGGTTTGGAGATGGTCTGAATTAAACTAGATTCTTGGAAGGCAAGACGGGGTAAATGCTGAGGTCTTATTTCTTCAAGTGAAGTCATTGCCTTGGTGCTAAGTGCCCATTTGAGTCTGAAATGCCTTGGATTGAGTCTCCTTGATGCAGATAACAGTGAACTGAGATTGAGGGAAGGGCAGAGTGGTAGGCTTGCAAGATGTTAGATCAGGTCATAATTGTACTGAATGGCAGCGCAGGCTTGCATTCTAATGGCCTTTTTCTGTTCTTGATGGTGGTCTTGTGGATTTGCCATTTGAGGTTTTCCCTCCCAATGCCATCCACATTTGGCAGAAGTAGATTTTGCTGGCCCAATTAATTTGAGAGCCAGAATGAGACCCTGAGATGGGCAAATTGTAAAAAGCCCAATCCCATAACTTTGGGGGTCTTTGCCTGTTCACCTGCATCCATCCTGTCGAGTCCTGTAAAAATTGTTTAGATGCGTATCTCATGCTTGGCTTTGGTTATCCATGTCTGTACTGTCGCTCCAGTGAGAATTAATTGTGTATTTATTTTTGAATCTCTATTCCTGCATTAACTTTCCAACCTTGACACACTTGCCCCTCTGCTAGTTCCTTTTTTTTTTTAAAGCTTGGGGCTATATTTCAAATAAGAAATGTGTTTTGGATCACTTGATGTATGATGTCTGGTTGAAGTTGTTTGCCATTCTATACTTTGCTTGGCTATGTCCTGTTGTTTCAGCATTTTTTGTGACAACTTATTTATTGTGTGAACTACTCTACTCTTCCCCAGTTTGTATTACTACCTCTGATTATTTCATACCCTTGTACCTGCTTCAATTATGGGTTCATACTATACCACCACTTTTGTAGTGGGGTGTTTGATATAACACTCTCCAGTACATTTGCTTTTTGGCAAGTAATTCACAATATTAGACCTTGCTTCCTCTTGCCTTGCTGGTATCTATATATTTCTCTTGTTCATATGTGGGTAAGTGTGGACAAGTCTATGAACCAAAGGCTTGAAAGTTGCTGCCATTGTTTCTGAAGATCCTGTCCTGCAGTGATTTAAGGGTTGCCATATTAGCAAGAGAGCATGTCCTAATTGTGCCCATGCAGAAATAAACTTCAATAGACAATAGGTGCAGGAGTAGGCCATTCAGCCCTTCGAGCCAGCACCGCCATTCAATGTGATCATGGCTGATCTTCCCCAATCCTGCCTTCTCTCCATATCCCTTAACTCCGCTGTCCCTAAGAGCTCTATTTAACTCTCTTGAAAGCATATGGAGAACCAGCCTCCACTGCCCTCTGTGTGAAAAGATTTTCAGTGAACTGAGATTGAGAGAAGGGCAGAGTGGTAGACTTGCATGATGTTAGATCAGCCATAATTGTACTGCATGAGAGCGCAGGCTTGCAGTCTAATGACCTTTTTCTGTTCTTGATGGTGGTCTTGTGGATTTGCCATTTGAGGTTTTTCTCCCAATGCCATCCGCATTTGGCATTACTCTCTACTCTCTGTGTGAAAAAGTTTTTCCTTATCTCTGTTCTAAATGGCGTACCACTTACTCTAAAACTATGGCCCTTGTTTCTGGACACAACATTGGAAACGTGTGTTTCCTGCCTCTAGTGTATCCAAAACCTTAATCTTATGTTTCAGTAAGATCCCCTCGTCCTTCTAAATTTAAGAGTATACAAGCCCAGCCGTTCCAATCTAGCAACATATGACAGCCCCGCCACCCCGGGAATTAACCTTGTGAACCTCCGCTGCACTCCCTCAATAGCAAGAATATCCTTCCTCAAGTTTGGAGACTAAAACTGCACACAATGCTCCAGGTCTCATTGCACTTCCCTTTTTGCTAATCTGACACCATTTAGATAATAATCTGCCTTCCTGTTTTTGCCACCAAAGTGGATAACCTCACATTTATCCACATTAAACTGCATCTGCCCACTCACTCAACCTGTCCAAGTCACCCTGAATCCTCATAGCATCCTCATAGTTCACACTGCCACCCAGCTTTCTGTTATCTGCAAATTTGCTAATGTTACTTCGGCTAATGTTAATGCTAATTTAATTCCTTCATCTCAATCATTAATATATGTTGTAAATAGCTGCGGTCCCAGCACCGAGCCTTGCGATACCCCACACCTGTTAATCCCCACTTTTTGTTTCCTGTCTGCCAACCAATTTTCTATCCATGTCAGCACCCTACCCCCAATACCATGTGCTCTAATTTTGCCCACTAATCCCCTATGTGGAACCTTAAGGGGCTGTCCCATTTTCACGACCTAATTCACAACCTTTTTTAATCGTGGACATTTTTCATCATGCTGGAAAAAAATGCCCCGACCCACTTGATGCCACGAGTACCTACGACTAGCATCACGGCCTGCTACGACCTACCTATGACCTCGTGACGACCATGCTGCAAGTATGAGTCAAAGGCAAACTTGGCAGAGGTCGTGAAAGTGGGACAGGCCCTTTATTAAATGCTTTCTGAAAGTCCAGGTACACTATATCCACTGGCTCTCCCTTGTCCATTTTCCTAGTTACATCTTCAAAAAATTCCAGAAGATTAGCAAGCATGATTTCCCCTTCGCTTCATAGACTTGTCCATACTTATTATTTACTTCAGCATCTTCCCTACCACTGATATAGCAGGCTAGTCAGACTAACTGGTCTATAATTCCCTGTTTTCTCTCTACTACCCTTCTTAAAGAGTGGGACACCATTCGCTACCCTCCAATCCACAGGAACTTATCCTTAGTCTATAGAACATTGGAAAATGATCACAATTTCTTGAGCCACTTCCTTAATGGGATGCAGATCATCAGGCCCTGGGGATTTATCAGCCTTCAGTCCCATCAGTCGACCCAACACCATTTCCTGCCTAATGTGAATCTCCTTCAGTTCCCCCGTCACCCTAGATCCTCTGGCCACTAGTACATCAGGGAGATTGTTAGTGTCCTCAATGAGGACAAATCCAAAATACCTGTTTAACTCATCTGCCATTTCCTTGTTCCCCATAATTAATGTTTTGTCTTCAAAGGTCCAACTTTAGCCTTAACTAGTTTTTTCCTCTTCACATACCTAAATAAGCTTCTACTATCCTTCTTAATATTTTTCATTGAGTCTAACGTCATTAAGGTAGAAGCATTCAGCAACATTAAATGTTTTTTTCCCTTTAATTTTAGGCTATTAAGAGTGCAACCCATTCATCCAAGAAGTGCCTTGTTATGAATACTGCAATTCTGACGCCTCGGTGTTCTAAGCAGTTATTTGTGGAGGAAACACCACCTTCTTGTCTGCGACAGAAAACTCCAGTGCATTTAAAACAAAAACAAAATTTGTCTTCCCCACGTTCAGTATCCGGTACCAAGTCGACAAGCTTGAACACAGCTTCTAAATCCACGAAAATAGACCCTGCTTATAAAGAACTTTTGAACGAACTAAGAAAGAAATATCCTGCTAGAAAGCCAACACCATCACCCAAGCCCAGAGTTTCCACGATCTTTCCTGTTCAAGGAAACCGCATTAACAAAAATTGCCGTTTGTCCTTAACCGTTCCTAGTTCTTCACAGTCGCCAGCAATGAAAAGGGCCAGGTCAACAAGTTCTGCAAGTTTGACGACTGCCAGCAACTCAAAGTCACAGAGTCCTGCAGCACATGGGATCAACAATACACATTCGAAGGAAAATGAGTGTCTGCATTCAGTGAGAACTTCCTTTGGATTTCTATCACCCCTACACTCTTCAGTGTCTGCTTCATTGAGGCTAACAGAAACATCAAGTTCAGCTACATTAACGCACGGTATAAGTGACTGGATTGATCTCGTGGAGGAGAGCAGTGAAATAGTGGGTAAGTTTCTGTATCTTTCACGATTAAATAATGGTGCAATTCTGAGCACTGATCAGATGCTGACTTGATAAACCCTGGATCAGAACAGGTTATTATTTCAGCCCGTGAATCTGCTGGCATCTTGTATAATCCTGCATTTCTTGTGGTCTGTAATTTAACATAGAAACATAGAAATTAGGTGCAGGAGTAGGCCATTCGGCCCTTCGAGCCTGCACCGCCATTCAAATGATCATGGCTGATCATCCAACTCAGTATCCTGTATCTGCCTTCTCTCCATACCCCCTGATCCCCTTAGCCACAAGGGCCACATCTAACTCCCTCTTAAATATAGCCAATGAACTGGCCTCAACTACCCTCTGTGGCAGAGAGTTCCAAAGATTCACCACTCTCTGTGTAAAAAAAGTTCTTCTCATCTCGGTTTTAAAGGATTTCCCCCTTATCCTTAAGCTGTGACCCCTTGTCTGAACACTGAACAACATGGTTATGGGTTCTTAATAGATTGCATAGTTTTGACCATACAGTGGAAAGGGAAACTTGCCCAAACAATACTAAAATTTGACAGCAAGATTCAGGGAGAGATGAGGAACTACACATGCTGGAATCTTGAGTAAAATACAATGTTGAGGTAATTAGACATGTCTAGTCTAGTTTGGAGATATTGTGTGTAGATGGCCCTTTGGCCCATAGAGTCTGTGTCGACCTTACACTATTTCCATCCTACATTTTGGGAGACAATTTATAGAAGCCAATTAACTTGCAGACTTGCATGTCTTTGGAGTGTGGGAGGAAACCGGAGCATCTGCAAGAAACCCAGTCACAGGGAGAACATGCAAACTCTGTACACTACCCAAGAGTTCTTGACCAGAATAGGGGATTCCAAAACCAGAGGACATTGGGTTAAGGTGAGGGGGGAAAGATTTGATGTGAACCCGAGGGGTAACTTTTTCCGAAGGATGAGTGTTTGGAATGAGCTGCCTGAGGAGGTAGTTGAGGCGGGTACGATAACAACATTTAAGAAACATTTGGCTATGCACATGGATAAGATGGGTTTTGTGGGATATGGACCAAATGCAGGCAGATGGGACTAATGCAGAAAGGACATGTTGTTCAGTGCGGGCAAGTTGGGCCGAAGGGCTTGTTTCCATCCTGTATGACTAATCTGTGTAGATTTCATACAATAGTCAATATTCCATGTGGCATCCCTTCCACGAATTCAGTCATCAACAGTTTTTTTTTTTTACAATGTGACATGTAAAATGGATGAAGGAGAGCCAGTGGATGTAGCATATCTGGACTTTCAGAAAGCCTTTGACAAGAGGGAACAATCCTTGTTCGAGACATACCAGGGCCCCATCCCTGACCACAAGGCATAGTTATGGGCACGCGCATGGGCCCCAGCTATGCCTGCCTCTTTGTAGGGACGTCGAACAATCCTCCTTCGAGACGTACCAGGGCCCCATCCCCGACCTCTACCTCCGCTACATCGACGATTTGCATTGGTGCACCCTGCACCCACATACAATTCACTAACTTCATCAACTTCGCCACTAACTTCCATTTGGCACTCAAATACACCTGGACCATTTCCGACACTTCCCTACCATTTCTTGACCTCACTATCTCCATCGCACATGATAGACTTTTGACCGACATCCACTATAAACCCACTGACTCCCATGGCTATCTAGACTACACTTCTTCCCACCCTGCTTCCTGTAAGGACTCCATCCCCCACTCCCAATTCCTCCGTCTACGCCGCATCTGCCCCCAGGATGAGGTGTTCCACACCAGGGCATCGGAAATATCCTCATTCTTCAGGGAACAGGTGTTTCCCTACCATAGTTGAGGCTCTCAACTTCCCTACCATAGTTGAGGCTTTTAATACCCCGCAACACTGCTCTCTCTCCCCATGCTCCCCCCCCCCCCCCCCCCCCCCCACCCCCCCCCCCCCCCCCCCCCCCCCCCCCCACAATCGGAACAAGGGCAGAGTCCCCCTAGTCCTCGCCTTCCACCCCACTAGCCGTCACACACAACAAATAGTCCTCTGTCATTTTCGCCACCTCTAACGTGACCCCGCCACTCGCCACATCTTCCCATCTCCCCCCCCCGTCTGCTTTCCGCAAAGACCGCTCCCTCCGCAACTCCCTGGTCAATTCTTCCCTTCACCCTGCTACCTCCAAGCCTTTGATAAGGTCCCACACAGGAGATTAGTGGGCAAAATTAGAGCACATGATATTAGGGGTAGGGTATTGACAGAGAATTGGTTGGATGACAGGAAATAGAGTAGGAATAAATGGGTCAGAATGGCAGGCAGCGGCAAGTGGCGTGCCGCAAGGCTCGGTGCTGGGGCCGCAACTATTTACAATATATATTAATGATTTAGATGATGGAATTAAAAGTAACACTAGCAAATTTGCAGATGACACCAAGCTGGGTGGCAGAGTGAACTGCAAAGAGGATGCTAGGAGGTTGCAGGGTGACTTGGACAGGTTGAGTGAGTGGGCAGATGCAGTATAATGTAGATAAATGTGAGGTTATCCACTTTGGCAGCAAGAACAAGGAGGCAGATTATTATCTCAATGGTGTCAGATTAGAAAAAAGGTAAGTGCAATGAGACCTGGGTGTCCTTGTACACCAGTCACTGAAAGTATACATGCAGGTACAGCAGGCCGTGAAGAAAGCTAATGGTATGCTGGCCTTCATAACAAGAGCATTAGAGTATAGGAGTTAAGAGGTCCTTCTGCAGTTGTACAGGGCCCTGGTGAGACTACATCTGGAGTATTATGTGCAGTTTTGGTCTCCTAATTTGAGGAAGGACATCCTTGCTATCGAGGCAGTGAAGCGTAGGTTCATGAGGTTAATCCCTGGGGTGGTGGGACTGTCATATGAGGAAAGATGGGCTTGTACTCACTGGAATTTGGAAGGATGAGGGGGAATCTTATAGAAACATATAAAATTATAAAAGGACTAGACGGGTTAGATGGAGCAAAAATGTTCCCAATGTTGGGGGAGCCCAGAACCAGGTGCCGCAGTCTAAGAATAAAGGGGAGGCCATTTAAAACTGAGATGAGAAACTTTTTCACCCAGAGTTGTGAATTTGTGTCATTCTCTGCCACAGAAGGCCGTGGAGGCCAATTCACTGGATGAATTTGAACGAGATTTAGATAGAGCTCTCGGGGCTCAGGGGATATGGGGAGAAGATGGGCACAGGTTACTGATGAATGGCAGTGCTGGCTTGAAGGGCCAAATGCCTCCACCTGCACCTCTTTTCTATGTAATAATGATAACCCTTGAAATAGATCTTTGCATGTTTTTCTTGAGTGCTGGACAGGGTATTTTCTTGAGAGATCAAATTTGCCAGTTTAAAGCAGTTGCTGCAGCGATTGTGGATGTCTGGTAACTTGGGGGATGGACCATGGTTGCAAGGCTCAAGTGCACAATTGGATCCATTTGTTCCAGGTCCAAAGAAGGTGTTGTCGATTGCTCTTTAAATGGACAACCCCAAAAAGCCAAAATGGGCAAGCTTGTGGAATTAAAATAATCTTGTGTGTACATTTGGCTCTTGCAATGCCTCATCTATCCAAGTCTTGGAGTATTGTTGGATGGACAAAATGGCAGTGGCATATATAATTACTTGTCGTAAAACATCAGATTGTATATTTACTTTGGAAGGCCTGGATAGAGTGACTGGGGAGAGGATGTTTCCATTAGTGGGGGAGTCTAGGATCAGAGTCCCATTGCCTCAGAATAAAGACGTACCTTTAGAAAGGAGATGAGGAAGAAATTCTTTAGTCAGAGGGTGGTGAATCTGTGGAATTCATTGCCACAGACAGCTGTGGAGGCCACGTCAATAGGTATTTTTAAGGTGGAGATTCTTGGTTCTTGGTTTCTTGGTCCTCCAAAATATTCCAAATGAAATTTAAACTGGAGGTGGTGAAGGGAGGGCTTAAGCCAGAAAGGGTTATTGGGAAGAAAGAGCTACTTTAAATTTAGTTGCATCTGGTTGGGTAACTATAGTTGGGTGGAGATTATTCCATGCTTTAATTGTGCAGGGGAAGAGCGAATTGCTGTACACATCTGTTTTTGCAGCTGGGATCACAAATTGGAATCGAATGCCCTCGTCTGCTCCTAATTGGTTTGGGTTTGATGTAGGTCTTGTAGTCTATGTCAAGCTGACCATTTAACATTTTGTAAAAACAGGTCAAACGGTGAGCTTCACGTCTGTCTTGGAGAGGGTTCCACCCAAGAGAATTCAGAAGTTTGGTGACACTCGCTTCTCTCTCATAGGTGTTAGTAACAAATCGAGCTGCCTGTCTTTGGACACGTTCGATGGAAGAAATGTTTTTATTTGTGTATGGGTCCCATGCTGCAACTGCGTAGTCCAAATGAGGTCTAACGAGGGTGAAGTATAGCTTCTCCTTGACAGAAGTTGAACAATGATGAAAGTTGAGCCTCAGAAAGTTTAGGACAACTGTTGCTTTCACTGTTGCATGATGAGTCTGACCATTCCAACGCAGATCATTGTGCAATTTGATGCCAAGATACTTGTTTGTTTGGATTCTTCAAGGGTGGCACCGAGTATATTGTAAGATGTTTCGCCTGGATTCCTCTTTCCGGTGACACGCATACTTTCACATTTGGAAGGGTTGAACTGCATGCCCCATTGTTGTGACGACTCAACCATAGTATCGAGATCCTTTTGGAGAGCATCTTCATCATCAGCTGACTTAATTGGACGGTACAGCAAACAATCATCAGCGAAAAGTCTGGTCGTACTTGCGACTTTTTCATGGATGTCATTTATGTAAAGTAAAAATAGGTGTGGGCCAAGTACTGTGTCCTGAGGTGTACCACTCAACACTGGATGCCAATTGGAGCTCTTTCCGTTCACACACACACGCTGAAGACGTTTTGTCAGGAAACTGGAAATCCATCGTTTCGTGTTGGAACGAATACCATAGAAGCTTCCGAACCAGTCTCTGGTGTGACATCAAATGCTTTAGAAAAGTCCAGCACAACTAAATCTGTGATGATGTTACTATCAAGGTGCTTGGCCAGGTCATTTGTCGTCAGGATAAGCTGAGACTCGGATGATCTATGCATCCTAAATACATGTTGGTTGTCAGATTTCTGATTCGTATGAGTGTCGGGGTTTATGTGGAGAAGGCAGGAGAATGGGCTTGAGAGGGGAAGCTAGATCAGCCATGATTGAATGGCAGAGTAGACTTTATTCTACTTGTGAACTTTCAGTTGTTGGACTTTTCCACTATTTAATAATTGAAGTTTGATTACGTTCTCTACCAAATACTTGCTCCTCCCTTGTATTGATAATTAGTGCCCAATAAAATATGCAGCGTTCTTGGTTGCAAGGCCACCATTCTCTAAATATGTATGTAACACTAACTGACTTTGCTCAGTTTTGACTGTTTCTAATATATTGACTTGAGCTTTGGAGTCACAGTTACTGGGGTCCCCAGCCCAACGACTGATGTCTCGCCAAACCCGTGCTCCCCTGCCTGTCCCGGCAGCTTTTGCAGCCACAAGTTCGTTCCCCGCCTGCTGTCCAGAAATGACTACAATTCAAACGTGACGCACAGAAACGCTTCTTTGACAAATCCAGCAAGCCACTTAAACCTCTCGCACTTGGACAAGCGGTTCATCTCCAGACCAACAAGGGCCATGCACGTCTGGGTTACGCCTACGGCCCTGCCAAGTAACCTCGCGCGCTCTTATCTAGTTGAAGTGGACGGAGCCATCTACAGACGCAACCGTCAACATCCTTCCAGTGAAGGAACTGCGACTCTGTATCCAGACGTCTCTCGTTTTGTGTACCCTCCCACGGTCAGTCCCGCGGCCCTACTATCAGCAAACGTTTCCACCGTTGCCTCCCAGTGGCGTTTGGCGACTAGCTTGCCTATCTCATCACCTTCCAGGCCTGTCGGGTCCCCAGTCGTTTCCCCAATTCCCTGCCTGGGAATTCTCCGGTGAAAGTAGGCGAGGCGGATTCGTACTGCACACGCACCGGACGGGTTTGCAGGCCTCCCATTAGATACGGTGATTTTGTGTAATTTTACAAACTTCCTCAAATGTGTTATTAACGTTCCACCTATATTGCTTAGCCACTGATGGTCCTTTTGGTTCTACAAGGAAAGATGTAGATTGGCTAGTTCCTACTAGCCAATTATAGTGCTTGTTAGAAGTGACTCCCTATAATGCGCTTTATATTATCAAGAGCTTGCCTACGCTAGTTAGTACGAGTAGCTGCTAGGAACTGTAATGTCCTGCAGATCTATGCTGTAAGTAGATTTAATAAACATGTGTTGTATCTTGATATTTGTTCGACTCGGCTCATTACACCATGTGTCCCATCTCTTGTTGAAAGCATCGTCTGATCGGTGGGAATGGAACAGTCCAATAGTAATAGATGATGACCCGACTGATAACTATGTCCGTGTTGCACAATTAGAAGAGGATGAAGCTCTGGCCAGACGCCTACAGGTAAACAATGGCTGCTACACTGCTTTTGAAATGTTGATCATTTTTGCAGGGCGGCACAGTGGCACAGCAGTAGAGTTGCAGTCTCACAGTGCCAGAGACCCCCAGGTGTGATACTGACCATGGGTTCTGTCTGTAAAGAGCTTGTACGTTCTCCTTGTGACTGTGTGAGTTTTCCCCTGGGTGCGCCAGTTTCCTCCAACACTCTAAAGATGTGCAGGTTTTGTAGGCTAATTGGATTGGTATAGATGTAAATCGTCCCCAGTGTGTGTGTAGCATCGTGTTAGTGTGTGGGGATTGCTGGTCGGTGCGGACCCGGTGGGCCGAAGGGCCTGTTTCCGCACTGTATCTCTAAACTAAACGGGAAAGTGTAACATGATTTGCTAGCCACTGGAGAAAGTAGGTTAATTGGTTTATCTCTCAGCTTGTTAGTCTACAGATCAGTTTGTGAACTAATCGGTAATATTTTATTTGGCAACCTTTACTCATCTCAACACAACCATTTTCTCTTGTCTGGATGTTTGGTTCATACATCCAAGGCTTAAAGACCACCAGCAGAGTGCAAAGAGGCAACTTTTTTCTAGCTTCCTTTCACTTATTTGAGGATTAATATCTTCTATATTTGATCCCGCAAATCAACTTTCCCTGCTTTATGATTTTACAGAATATTAATCCTCAGATTGAGAACTGCAATCTATGAAATTGGCTATGCATTGACTTGCAAGCATAATTCTAAAACATGGAAGTTGATCCAAGTATCCCTTAACGTCATATTTGCCAGATGTTCAATAGCTGTAAATGTGTATCTTCCAGAAATAATGTCTGCTGCATGAATTTTAATAGCATTACAAAAAGTACTTGGCCCCTGTCAGTCATTTTGGTTTTATCCTGTGCATCTGTCCCTAACTATTCTAAACAGGTCCATCTCGGATCTGACCAAGTTTAAATCATCATCGGCGCGTACTGGAAATCTGAAATGAAGGAAAAATGAAAGACCATGCAAAGACCTTGAACTGAAATACTGAATTTTGCTTTGTGCCTAACTTTCTGAGTGTTTCTAGCATTCTATTTTATATTTAGTATACAAGTCCGCCACTGATCTTCTGGCAACTGATGGACTGGGACTTCCTTTAATCTGGACAAAATTACTAGAGTGCACTTGGTCTCCCAACCTCTCTCCAAGTAGTCCTGAAAATGTGGCACCTAGGCCAGGTGAGGCAGCTGATCTCGACCTCATTGGGTCTTCTGTGGCCAGACTTCCGGTCAGCGGGTCGAATATGGCCCCTGCGGCTCGGGATCTAGAAGCGGGAGGTTCCATTCCCATAGCCTACTTCCGAGGCCAACTTTGTGGGCATATCTTGGCCCCCTGGCGGCCTAGGTGGATTATTCTGGTAAATTTCTATGCCTCTCTGAGGCCATGACCTTTGGAGATCGACAAAACCTAATACAGCAAGGCTTGAGAACCAAGGGAGCTGGAAAATCAGTGGTGGACCTGTGATTTGATTTGTGCTCTATATACAAATCCAGATTAATTTCAACATTCATTTGCTTTGCCAGAGATTTGTGTACATTGCCATGTTGTCACATTTAGCCCTAGCCCTTCATTCTTGGGTCTTTTGTAGTACACTAATTACATTACTCTATTATAGTTCTGCTGTCCTTGATCATTGCTTTATTAATGTTGAAACTTTTTTTTTGCCAGGCTCAATATGATTTGGAAGTTCAGTCCCCGGAATGTAGAAGTCCTTTCCATGCAGTAAGTAGCAAAAAGTTCATTAAATTGATGGGAGTCTCCTAAAAATGGCGGATGCCACCATTTCTGCAACCTCCCAACTTGTTGCAGGCTGTAGCAACATTGATTCAGCAATCAAGATTAGTAGCTTTCCTAAGTGGCAACTGTAATGAAGGAATTATTTTTATTTGAGTAAATTGTTCTAGGTGTTTTTGTAGTTTTATCAGAAAGTAGATATGGTGCTGATACCTGATCAGATATATCCAAGGCCACTGGGAAGCTGGAGAAGAAATTGGCTGAGATATGCAAGCCAATAAGTATGGGTGAGGTGCTGGAAGACTGGAGGGCAGTTGGGGAGCAGAGAGCAAACAGCATGAAGGCGGCATAAGTACCAGGCCTGTCTCCTGTGCACAGCATTCAGGGCCGGTGGCTCTGCAGCTCCCTGGCCTGTGAATTCTCCCTGGTTTCAACCCCCCCCCCCCATTCCCCCACAGTGCTGTTTCTTCCCATTGGTCTTGGGTTAAAGGCTAATATTTACTACCCACACCCAGTTATAGCAGACAATCGGCAACAATGGAGACAAAATTGCGAGGGTTTACTAAACTTGTGAATTTGAGAAATTAGTGAAAAGGCCTCGTTGGACTATAGCGTGTACTCTGCTACTGAAAGTTGACTATTGAGTGAACTGCAAGAGGAGTCTTGATGTTCCTTGGGCAAGTGAAGATAGGACTGTGTCAATGATTTCTGACAGTAATTGTTCACTTTATCTTCCCTACAGATGAGGGAGAATGCTTTCCCTGAGTTTTGTGGGTTGCCTGGTTGTGGAGAGTATGATAGTGATTTATGGGCTACTGCAGATATTGGGTACTGTGGAAGGCCTGGATGCAGGGAGTACCAACGGCACAGGAATGACATGCTACCTTCCAATGTAATGAATCCTGTTTTGCAAGACTTGGAAAGATTTTTTGATGACCCAAATGGTAAGTGGTCACCACAGATTTATGAATGTAATTTAACTTTTAATGAGATGTGGACAAAGAGAACAAGAGCAAGTGCAAGCCACTAAGTTTACTTTTTTTTTAAACTGATAGTGTGGAAAAGGGCCCTTCGTCCCACTGATTCCCTACCGACCAGCCATCCCCGCACACTTAACACTGTTCTACACACTATGGACAATTAAAATTTGTACTAGGCCAATTGCCAACAAACCTGTACATCTTTGCAGTTGCTTAGCTGGTGAAAATCATGGCTGTTGTCTTCATTGACATCAGTTTTTGGCACATTGCCCCTCTTGATATTTTGGTCTGTTCTCTGACTGAATGAGCACCCATAGCCCTTATGGACAGTTCCAAAGATTTGCCACCTCTCAATATAAAGCATAGAACATGCTCTTTAGCCCACCATGTCTGTGCCAAACATGATGCCAAGACCAATGGATGCTGTCTGCACTGAGTTTGTACTTTGCCCGTGACCTGCGTGGAATTTCTCTGGTTTTCTCCCACACTCGAGACATACAGGTTTGTAAGTTAATTGGCTTCAGTTAAATTGTCCCTAGTGTGTGTAGGATGGTGTTAGCGTGGAGGGGTCGCTGGTCGGCGCAGACTCGGTGGGCCGAAGGAACTGTTTCTGAGCTGTATCTCTAAATTAAACTGAAACTGAACTAAATCTATTCTGAACTTTGCCGCTCTCACCTTAAAGTTACACACTCTAGTATTTGATATTTTCTTTAGGAAATGGTTTCTGACAGTCTATCCTATTTATGCCTCTTGCATGGAAAGAATTGTGTAATTTGCTTTATTAATGGAATTGATCTTGTCCTTGGCTTGTAACTGTTATTAATAAAACTTTCAACCCATTTTACTAATGATAACTTTATATATGATCATAAATTGCAATGGTGTGTTAATTTTTCCATTGATCTTTGCATTTGAAAAACTGCACGTCCGCTATTCAAAACCGAAATGAAAATGTGAAATCTCCAGATACTAGAATTCTAAAATAAAGCTATATTTGGTACAGACACAAAGCTAGAGTAACCCAGCGGGTCAGACAGCATCTCTAGAGGAAAGGAATAGGTAATGTTTATGTCGAGACCCTTCTTCAGACTGAGTCGGGGGAAGGATGAGAGATAATCATGGAGTGTTGAGTTGGCATCTGCAGTTCCTCCCTACTCTTTATCTCTCCCAAGAATTCTGCAACACTCCCTCTTGCTGCACCCCCTCGGTGATTGTCTCTCATTCTCCTTCCCCCGACTCTCAGTCTGAAGAAGGGTTTCAACCTGAAACATCACCCATTCCTTTTCTCCAGAGACGCTGCCTGACCTGTTGAGTTACTACAGCTTTTTGTGTCTTTGGTTTGCACCAGCATCTGCAGTTCCTACCTACACAATAATGGGTGCACTTGGGTCAGGCAGTATATGTGGAAGGAATTGGTAAATGTTTTAATCTGGGATCAGAACAGGGGAAGAAAAAAATGTTGCCACTTGATATAATTGTGAGCTTTTGAATTGTTTTTGGTTTTACTTAAATTCTGGTAGGCCTTTCCTGAAAGGTGCAAAATTAAGATTAAAAAGCTTCCGAGGGGAAATAAAGATCATCCTACCTCTGGTCCAATTATAACATGTTTTATGATATTACATTTGGCAAATAATTGATATTCACTTTGAATTTAATCTTGTTTTAATAGAGCAAAGATTAAAATGTGTAGGAAGAAACTGCAGATGCTGTTTTAAACCAAAGATAGACACAAAGCTGGAGTAACTCAGCATGTCAGGCAGCATCTCTGGAGAAAAGGAATAGGTGATGTTTTGTGTCGAGTCCCTTCAGACACAAATCTGATTCAGAAATCAGATTTCAGTTTAAAATTCAAATTAAAATCAGATTTATCTTTGTCCTGTTTTTGTTGTTGGTTTTGCTTTATTCCTCTGTTTGTAATAGGATGTAGGGATGAGAGGATAAAGATTTAATGTAACTTCAGCAATTCAACACGATGGGTTTGTCCAGTTGATGAATCCCTTCTGAAGAATGGTCCCAAACCCAAACTTCTATTTCCCCTCCAGATATACTATCTTGCTTGCTTAGTTTCTTCCAGCAGTTTTGTTTTACCCCAGTTTCCAGAATCTGTCGTCCCTTCGCTATGTGCTAACTCCACTAAACAGGCCCTCATGGTTTTTCACTTTGCATATCTCCAATCAGTAATTTGTTAGCACAAACTGGTTTAAAATAATGCTTTAGTGCATTTATAGTTTTGATTTACAATTCTAAAGGTCTTTGAGTACACCATTTTAGTGCCCTTGCACATTGAACCCACCAATTTTTCAGAGGGCTATAAATAAGTATTAAAAGACAATGTGTAGAAGGGAACTGCAGTTGCTGGTGTACACCAGAGATAGATGCAAAATGCGATAGTAACTCAGCGATCAGGCAGCATCTCTGGATAGAAGGAATGGGTGACGTTTTGGGTTGACACCCTATAGACAGTCGGGGGAGAGGGAGAGAAATGGATATGGAAGGGTAAGGTGTGAAAATTAGATCAAAGGGGACAAAGGTCAAGGAAGATGGAGAATATATCATTATTAACTGGAGGAAGATGACGATGAGGCATAAAAATATAACATTTAATCAGGAGGACGGTCAGATTAGTTGGCGAACTAGGATATGGAGGGAGAGAAAGCAAGGGTTACTTGAAGTTGGAGAAGTCAATATTCATACTGCTGGGGTGTAAGCTGCCCAAGCAAAATGAGGTGCTGTTTCTCCAATTTGCATTGGGCCTCACTCTGACAGTGGAGGAGGCCCGGGTCAGAATGGGAAGGAGAGTTGGTGTTTAGCAACTGGGAACTCATGTAGGTCTAGGAGGACTGAGTAGGTGTACAGCAAAGGCAACAGCAGTTGCGTGAGTTTGAAGGCATGCCAGATTTGTGGATGGACTGAATTAAACATTATTATGAACTAGCACACGTGTATAAATATTTGGAGTTGCAGAAATTCTTTTCACTCGTGAGGTAAACTGAATAATTTCTACCTTAGGTAGAAGTAGAGCCAGGAGGCACAGCCGAAACCACACTGCCCCCTTTTACTTGCATGGAGATGCAATTGATGGCAATGACTACGAGGTAAGTTGTTTGTACTATTTAATACGTATATTGCTACATGGAATTTAAATCTATGGTTTTGGTAATCTTGCACTCTTTTAAACCCCAGGCCTTGCTGGATTTTGAAGAAAGACAGGGTTCAGCTGTTGCGCAGGGCAAACTCAGCAATAGTGACATTAACCGGCTACCGATCAAGACTTTTGACCCAGAACACGCTGCAGGAAAGACGCAGTAAGTAAATGTTTGGGATGTACTCCACCTGGAATTGGGGGAACTTTTTTAGTGGGAAATTGCTGGGAGGAAGAACCTTGCCAGCATTGACTGGTTCCTGAAATGTCTTGATACCAGTTACTTATAAAGTAATTTACTAAATTAAGATTGATCAAAGTGCACACTTTGCAATTGTGTATTTAGTGCTTTGTGGCTTGCAACCAAGTAGCATTCCATTTTAAACTTTGATGTTGGTGCTGTTCAACGTTGCAAATTTATTTCCTCTTTCCAGATTAATAATGCTAGTTCATGGGTTTTTGCCTTGAATTAATTATCTATATTGCAGTGCCTGTGCATAAGATGGATAATACAATTTCAAAGCTTTGCCCTGCCCTCCATTTGTTAAATCACTAAGAGGCCTCCATTTGGCACATGTCTGTATTATTCTGCACAAACTCATCTGTAAGCCTTGCACCCTTAGCTCCAAGTGCTCAAATATCTGAACTTTGGCTACTAGCCTAAACATAACCTGCCTTGTTTGAATCTTGTTCCTGGAAATCACCTCTAATCTCTTCTGCACCCTTGAGTACCATTGCTTTTATCTCCATGCAATACAGGACCTGTGGCAGTGAGGTTCAGTGTGACCTGTATGCTTTCATGCAATACTGGAGCTGTGACTGCACAGTTTGGTATGACCTGTGCACTAGTTTCATCTCTGAACCAACAGAGGATGATGGCATTCTCCAGGCCTATCCTGCTCATGGTCTGCAGTAAACTTATCAATGTCCCTTCCTTCCCTCGTTGCTGTATCTTATAACAATTACAGCACGGAAACAGGCCATCTCGGCCCTTCTTGTTCTATCTTGCTGCACATTTTCCCCAAGCCTTAACTTCTCTGGATTAAATCCAGTCCATCTTTTCTGCCCAGTGGCCAGGCTGTATGCATCTTGTTGTCAGTGTCTTCCTATGTTTGTATCCAGTACAAACTACTTGACCCTTGCATTTGGAGCTAAATTTTTAACATTTAAAACTCGTTTTCTGTCAAGTAAAATGACCAATAGCATCCCAGTCACAACTGGTGGAGCTGCTGCCTCACAGTGCCAGAGACCCAGGTTGGATCCTCACCTCGGGTGCTGTCTGTGAAGCTTGCACATTTTCCATGACAGCGCAGGTTTCCTCTGGGTGATCTGGTTTCCTCCCACGTCCCAAAGGTGTGCAGATTTATAGGTTATTTGGTCTCGGTAAATTGCCCCTAGTGTGTAGGGAGTGGATGAGAAACTGGGATAACATAGAACTAGTGTGATTGGATGGTTAGTGTGGGCTGAAGGGCCTGTTTCCAATCTGTATCTTTCAATGAATTAAAAAACCTTTTGCTTTGACCAGCCTGCCATTTCAAAGCTTTTCAGAAGCGGCTGAAATTGTGCGAACTATACATTATGCATCATTGACATTACCTTAGACCCACGATATTTGTAATTGATTTCTGACCATTTAAGTGAAGGTTTATCGTATACCTCTGGATGGATTCCAATAATTTGCCCACTTAAAACAATTTTCAAGTTTTAAAAGCAGCTTCAATAAATTTGTACATGTAGAAAAGCACTATGTACTAATAGTATTTTTAAACAGATTTATGAAATCCATTCAACATGTCTATAGTTGTTGCTCTAGGCACTTGGTCCCATGTGGCCCCTTATGGCTGGTGTATAAATGATCATAAATCAAGATGGTTACCTTGGAATCCCTCTTGCCCCATGTTTTCATAATAATCACATCATTAATAACATAACTTGTACCATTTTGTAAACCTGCAAATTAAATCGTCAATAAGATGTCTCTGACTGAGTAGATTTCTCAATCCAATGTTGTCAAATTTATAACTTACCTTCACTAGGAGCCACTGCTTAGCCAACCAAACATATCACTGGCAATTCACTTAATTAGATGGGATTCTGTCAACCTTTTCCTTGCCTTTGTTAATGACTTGTTCTGCTGTATCGTAAACATTTTGCTTTGTAATGAACATCTTGCTACTTGTCTCACCAGGTGTCACATTTGCTTCAATGACTATTCTTCAGGAGAAAAGCTACGAATGTTGCCCTGCCTTCATGACTATCATTGTCAGTGCATTGATCGCTGGTTAAAGGTATTGCAAAATATCACTTTTCCTTTAAAACTTTTGTGACTCAAAATAGTAAAGCAAGAGACTAACTCGGCAGTTTCTGCAGGGTTACTTTCCTCGGCAGTTTCTGCAGGGTTACTTTCGTAGAAAATAACTGCAAGGCCCTACATTTTAAAACCAATTTTATTTCCGATTTGCACGGGGTGAATATTTTTTGGTCTGAAAAACTATTTTGCATTAAAAATGATGTAGGTAATTGATGGCTGTTTTATGCAAGTCAATTAGTCCGAACCCATGTCACTTCTAAACGGAGACTGCACTCGTCTACTGCATAACGTTCGTTTTCTGGACTTTTTGTAGTGCCATAGCGTATGTCAGAGCTGTCCATTTGAAGAAATTCAGTCTTTTAAATCGTGGTTCCTTTATGCCTACGTAGCACGAGAAATATCTAGCTTGCTTTTCATGTTGCAGATGTGTAGTGTTTACGCAACTGATATTTCAGCCGTAAAGGGCCTGTCCCACTTACACGATTTTTGTTTGGTACCAGCCATAGTCGCAGCATGTCGCGGGGTCACGCCTGTATGGTCGTGAGTAGTCGCCCAAAGGGTCGTATCTTTTTCTGGTTGCCGCTCAATTTCACCATTTTGAAGATTTTCGGCGACCTGATGCGACTATGACGGGTACCAGCAGTCGCAAACAAAAATCGTGTAAGTGGGACAGGCCCTTAAATAATGTATGCTGAGGACTAAATGTGTTACATTTCAAGGTGCCTTCCTCATTTTGCTACTGAGATTTAAGTGTAATTTATTGTCATGTGTGCTGAGGTACAGTGAGAAGCTTTGGTTGCGTGCTAACCTGTCAGCAGAAAGACAATATATTACAATTGAACCACCCACCTTGTACAGAAACACGATGAAGGTAGACAAAAATGGTGGAGAAGTTCAGCGGGTGAGGCAGCATCTATGGAGCGAAGGCATCTGCAGTTCCTTCTTAAACATGATTAAGGGAATAATGCTCAGTACAGGGTAAAGTCCAATCAAAGATCATCTGAGGGCCTCCAATAAAGTAGATAGTTGCTCAGGACAGCTCTATGTGGTAGGATGGTTCAGTTGGCTGATAACAGGTGGTAAGAAACTGTCCCTGAATATGGAGGTGTGTGTTTTCACACTATTCCCGTTGCCCGAGGAGAGGGAGTGGCCAAGGTGCGACTCATCCTTAAAGCATGCCATGTACATGAGCAACTTGAATTCTTGCAGCAGCTTTTGTATCAAATTTGCAGCGACTGTAATATGCTAAGGTGAGTAATTTTAACTTCTCTCCTGCAGGATCATTCAAATTGCCCGATCTGCAGAGTGGATATAAATCTGGAGTCTGCATGATAATGGCAAGACAGCAATCAAAAGTCATCGTGCAATAATTTGCCTCTAGTGGTGCATTCAGCCATGGAGGGAAATGCTAACATCGACTCTCAGGACTTTCAACATTTCTACATAGTTTTAATCTCTACTTTCCAAAGCAAAGACCAAGAGAAAATAATTAATAGCTACCTTAGGTTTTATTTTTATGAAAAGAAATGCCTTTTTACACTGCCTACATTAAACTTTTCTCAGTCTTGAAAGTTACAGTTCTAATTCTTGTGATTTATTTAAATCTTCTTGTGGATGACTGAAATGCAGGTGCATCACTGTAAGCTGTGTGGAAAACTCAGTGCTGGATGCTTTGAAATGGCTTGCTTCAACACTAGAAGATGAGGTTGTCTGAATAAACCCATTATTTGAATTCTGTACCAAATTGTAATGAGAATTTTCTTTGAAGGGAGGGAAGAATTTCTCGTGTATATAAATAGTATTTAATTTCTATGATTTGTTTTACTGATGATGTTTAAGTGTCCATCTGTGAGGAAGAATCGAGTTGTCATGGGCTATTTCTGTATAACAGATGCCATTATTTAATCTAAGGCAAACACCTATGAAGAAGAAACTAACTTTAAAAAGTGACTCCTCAACCATCTTATTACTTTGTATTATTTTTAAATGTACCCCAGTCCACTGAATCAATAAAGATGTATATGTTTGTCTTATCACTGTTTGAATCTAATGTACAGGTGGGAATGATCTTGGGCATAATGTACTGGACATGGTTTGTTAATTTTCCATTAAAGTATCGTGTCTTAAAACTTTGCATGTCTCGTTGCTAATTGTGTGTGTGTGTATGTATATGCATGTGTATATATGTATGTACTTGCAATTCATTTTGTTAAAAGCTCATTGGCTCAATATTTTGGCAATGAAGCATGGGTAAGAAAAACCCCATTTGAAGAAGACCTGAAATGTCACGTTCCTTTTCTGAGTTACTCCAGCATTTTTTCTTATCCTTGGTATAAATCTGCAGTTCTTTTCTACCAAGCAATGGTAAGCTTGCTTTCTACAACACTTCCGTTTACTGTAAGTACTCTTTGATAAATTAAAAAGAACATTTACTGTGTTTTTTACCAAGTATCTAAAGTGATTTTTATAAGTAAATTACAGAAAAGAGGGTAACTAGGGAGAATAGAGCCCCTCAGAAACCAAAGCTGTCATCTGTGTGGAACTGCAAGAGATGGGCAAGATCCTCAATTAATATTTCTCTTTTCACCGTGACAAAAGACATGAAGACTAGTGATCTCCGAAATGTCTTTAGTCCAGAATGCAGTCAAGGATGTGCTGAACATCCTCGGGCAAATGAAGGTAGGTAAATCACTTGGGCCTGATCAAATATCTGAAGATACTGTGGGAAGCCAAAGAATAAATTACAGGTGCCCTAGCTGAGATATGAATCATCAATGGATACAGGTGAGGTGCCAGAAGAATGGAAGGTTGCCAATGTTATACCTCTGTTTAAAAGCTTCAAGGAAAAACAGGGAACTATAGCCCAGTGAGTAACATCTGCAGTAGATTGGTTACTGGTGAGTATTTGGAGGGATGAGATGTATATGCATTTTGATAGTCGGGCTGATTAAGGATAGTCAGCATTGTTTTGTATCTGAGATATGGTGTCTTATGAATCCATTAAAAAACAAAATAATTTTTTAAGTAGCCAAAAAAGGTTGACTGGGACAAAGCCATGGACACAAAGCTGGAGTAACTCAGCGGGTCAGGCAGCATCTCTAGAGAAAATGGGTGATGTTTTTGGTCGGATCCCTTCTTCAGACTGACAGAGGTGAGGTGGGTGGGGGAGAGAAATCAACTGGAGGAGAGAAGGCCTGAACAAATCGGTCGGCAACGAATGACCTCGGGAAGAATGGAGCCCATAATGGTCCATTGTTGCCTTGGGAAGGTGTGACAATGAGGGCTACAAGAATGCGAATGGAACTCAAAGATCCTATAGAGGTGCCACTCAAGATAGACCACTCCTGCTAAATGAAATGGGCTGACGTGTAGTACGCAATGGAATGTGGGCCTTTTTTTTTTCATCCATTTCAGTAACCCCACCCGACTCAGTGTAATCAACGTTGTGGGGGAACAGTTCGTGTTAATAAATTATAATTCTGAAATTGAGAAGATTTTTACCAAAGAACTTTTATTTTTACAAGGAAATTTCCGTAACTGGCTTCCGTCTCCGCACTAGTATCTTTGCTCCGCTATGGGGTCTTTGGTGTGGAGACGGAAGCCGGTTACAGAAATGGGGCCGAAAATTATCCCATGAATCAGCCCATGACCGTAATACGTCTTTTTCGTCGAGTGATCTATCTTGCTCGCTATAGGATCTTTGGTGGAATTGTTAGGATGACTCGAGTGCTGGAGTAACTCGCCAGGTTAGGCAGCATCTCTGGAGAACGGGGTGGGTGATGTTTTAGGTCTAGACTTCTTCAGACTGATGGGGAGGGGAGGCAGGACAAAGCGTGGCAGGTAATAGGTTGAAACAGGCAAGGGGGATGGTTTGAGCAAAGGCCAGAGATAAGAACTGAAGGTGTGAGGCAGGTTTGAAGAGTTGTAGCTTGTGAAGCTGGAGGGGGAAAGCAGCAGGGTTGGGGGGGGGGGGGGGAATAAGTGGGAGTCAAGGTATAACACGGGGAGGAAGTGGGGAGAAAAGAGTGGAGGTTCTTGATTTTTCAGAATCAAAACTATTAAATCAAGAATTTGCATTTATGTAACGACTTTCATAACTTTTATCTGCATTCAGTTAAAGTATATATAAACCAATAAGTGATGCTTAATCACAACAATCGTTTCATCAGCTGCATGTTAAGCACATACAATTTACTCAACTTGGTTGGCTTGAAATTGTTAACTTTTGGCATTATTTCATAATCATCTTGTACCTGCATTTTATTGACACTGCATTCAGGCTGAAAAATTACAGCAGCTGTGTATCCTGCAGCATGTGCAGTTATGTTGTATTAATGATATGTTATAAAGTGATTTATCTCTTAAATGTGATCAGTAGAATTAAGAGGTTACAGACCTGTCCCACTTGGGAGCCATTTGCGCGTGGTGACGTAAGCTGTGACGCGCAGTTGCGCGCGGTGCCCCAGGATTTTGGGATATACAAAATCTTTGCACGCCATCTGCGTGATGCGTAAATGAGGCCCAAGTGGGACAGGCCCTTTGGAATCCATCGTCAATGAAACCCAATCTTTTTAAACCTAGGACTGAATTTTAAATTGTAACAATTTGTTACAATCGTTCACTGGATTCCACACAGTCGACCTCTCTGGTACAACTCAAAACTTATTAATCTGGCTGGCGACTCAGCAAACATTATTCAGTAGGTGTTAGTTGAATTGAAGTTTAACACCATCAAACTCCTAATGACACCATATATGATTAGTGGATCTCAATGTGAATGCATTTTGTGAAGCACAGGTAATATACCCGTTAATCATAGAACCACACAAGGATGCAAAGATATATTCTGGAAGTCTACAATTAAGTTGTGTAATGAAGTCACTTCTTATTGTCTTCATAACGTTGTTTCATTGCTCTGTATTTCCTCAGGTAATACAAAGCTTCCAGTTCCTTCATCACAAACTGTCCCCGGGCTATGAGTTCCTTGATTTTCTCAGGGTCTGTAACGTCCTTGTTTTTCATGAAGGCTGCCTTGAGATGATCATTGAAGTAATCTGCTCCCTTTGGGTATTCTCTGCCAAGGTGCAGCAACTTGAAGGCAAAACATTGATCTTTTAACCAAGGGTTCATTCAATGATTCAACTTTTACTGCATTTAAACAAATCGAACATATATTAAATTGTCTCCCCAGCAATTAATTAATCAATTGCTTTACAGATTCTTGCTCCAGTTGAATACCTGTTTCTTGTTAATAGACAGTGCTAGAGCAACTCAGCAGGACAGGCAATATCCCTGAGAACATGGATAGCTGACTTTTTGGGTTGGAAACCTTCAGGCTGGTTGTGAGGAGGAGAGAGGAGCAGGACAAAGCCTGGCAGGTAATAGGGGAACCTGAACAAGGGTTTATTTTGATGAGGTGGGGGGTGGAATCTGGTTGAGGTTTACAACAAGTTGAAGGATATGGGTTATTTGTCATGACAGTATGAGGGAAGAGTAATCTTAAATTATATAAAAGCAGATTTGGGTTGAAGGCCTGAGATGGTTATTTTCTCCCATTTCAGAGGATTGACACTTGTTCGGTCCTGACTACAGGTGCTGTTTGTACGTACTCCCTGTGACCACAGGGTGCTTTGGTTTTTTCCCACACGAACCTGGGTCTCTGGTGCTACGAGGCAACAACTTACTGCTGTGTTATTCCTCTGAGTACAACACTATGACTGCCATATTATTCAAGCATTGTGTTACCTTTCTTTCCATTGTGAAAGCTTTATAGACACAGGTTTACTACTTTTTGATTTATTTAAAGTGAAAATACCCTATTCCAAATTTATCTTGAACAAGTTATCAGAAGATCATCGACAAATCTAATTTCCGGTCTTGGGCTTAACTAGATGACAGCCTTAAGATGGGAGGGTAGAGATTTACAAGGGACCTCAGGGCAACATTTTTATTCAGAGGGCGGTGATTGAAGCAGATACAATTATGATTTTTAAAGACATTTGGTTGGACAGATATATGGATAGGAAGGGTTTAGAAGGTTAATGGGCTAAATGTGGACAAATGGGACTAGCCCAATATGCCAACTTGGTTGCATGGCCAAGATGGGCTGAAGGGCCTGTTTCCATGCAGTACAGCTCTGGCTTTAACTACACAGCTAACTGCCAACATGCCCATCCCTTGTGTGCAGAACCACCAGCAATAAGAGGCACCTTGGGTGAAATCTAGGGAAACCCTAATTATCTAATTATGCACCAACCATTGTTTCTGGGGAATATCACACACCAAATAGAAACGTGGAACAGAAGTGAGCAGATAATTAATGGATCCCTAGCTTGATCAAAGGGGGTTAAAAACCAACAGAAATCCACCTATTTCTGTGCTGACCAGTGCTGTTGATTCATACCAAGGATTTGGCTGGAAACTTCCCAAACTAAACAACATGGTTGATCTTGCAGCAATCAGTGTATCTATGCATGGGAATCATCACTAAGTTCACGTTGAAGTTTTGTTACAGCCAAGCCAGAGACTTACATTTTTGTACAGTTTGATCACTTCACTTCTGAGAGGATTTGCCATGTTCTTCAAAAGGCTTTCTCACCCAACTTTTCAATGATACTGTAACAAAGAAAAACGACTCAAATCCAGGCATTCAGAATAAGCAAGGTCTTGGATTAATATTAATTCAGCCACTGACAACGATGCAAGCAAATATCAAAGTTACCATTTCCTAAGACCCATCTTCTTCAGATTGTAGAAGGGTCCCAAACCGAGATGACAACTATACATATCTTCCAGAGTTGCTGCTGGATGGTTGAGTTACTACAGCATTTTGTGCCTTTTTAAGAGATTTATATTATCAATAGCCATGGTTGAGGTGACAAAAGACTGAAAGGAAGATAATGTTGTAGCCTTATGTAAGAAAGGATACAAGAAAGAGCCTCGGACAACAGAAAGGTGAACCTATCATCAGTGGTGCATAAAACATTGGAGGGGATTCAGAGAGATGGAATTTAGAAAGGCAAGGACTGATTAGGGATGGTGTGGGAGCTTGTACATTGCCCTCCATAATGTTTGGGACAAAGACCCATCATTTATTTATTTGTTTCTGTACTTACAATTTGAGATTTGTAATTAAAAAAAATCACATGTGGTTAAAGTGCACGTTGTCAGGTTTTATTAAAAGCCATTTTTTATACATTTTGTTTTCACCATGTAGAAATTACAGCTGTGTTTATACATAGTCCCCCCCATTTCTGGGCACCATAATGTTTGGGACACATGGCTTCACGGGTGTTTGTAATTGCTCAGGTGTGTTTAATAGCCTCCTTAATGCAGGTATAAGAGAGCTCTCAGCACCTAGTCTTTCCTCCAGTCTTTCCATCACCTTTGGAAACTTTTATTGCTGTTTATCAACATGAGGACCAAAGTTGTGCCAATGAAAGTCAAATAAGCCATTATGAGACTGAGAGACAAGACTAAAATTGTTAGAGGCATCAGCCAAACCTTAGGCTTACCAAAATCAACTGTTTGGAACATCATTAAGAAGAAAGAGAGCACTGGTGAGCTTACTAATCGCAAAGGGACTGGCAGGCCAAGGAAGACCTCCACAACTGATGACAGAAAAATTCTCTCTATAATGAAGAAAAATCCACAAACACCTGTGTGACAGATCAGAAACATTCTTCAGGAGTCGGGTGTGGATTTGTCAATGACCACTGTCCGCAGAAGACTTCATGAACAGAAATACAGAGGCTACACTGCAAGATGCAAACCACTGCTTAGTCGCAAAATAGGATGGCCAGGTTATAGTTTGTCAAGAAGTACTTGAAAGAGCAAACCGTTCTGGAAAAAGGTCTTGTGGACAGATGAGACGAAGATTAACTTATATCAGAGTGATGGCAAGAGCAAAGTATGGAGGAGAGAAGGAACAAGATCCAAAGCATACCACCTCATATCTGTGAAACATGGTGGTGGGGGTGTTATGGCCTGGGCATGTATGGCTGCTGAAGATACTGGCTCACTTATCTTCATTGATGATATAACTGCTGATGGTACAGTAGTAGCATAATGAATTCTGAAGTGTATAGACACATCCTATCTGCTCAAGTTCAAACAAATGCCTCAACTCATTGGTTCATTCTACAGCAAGACAATGATCTCAAACATACTGCTAAAGCAACAAAGGAGTTTTTCAAAACTAAAAAATGGTCAATTCTTGTGTGGCCAAGTCAATCACCCGATCTGAACCCAATTGAGCATGCCTTTTATGTGCTGAAGTGAAAACTGAAGGCACTGTAAGGCACCTGCTCTACCGATACACCATCATGCTACCCTTTTCGTTAAGGTCTGTAGATATTTTAATGCTTTGCTCTGTTGCCGTATTTGTGCTTGGATAAAAGTTTTAAAATGCTATGACTGGACTCAGCAAATCATTGTGAATTCAGTGATCCTCCAGATTGCCAACATGGGTTTGTGCAGGGGAAATCATGTCTCTCCCATCTAACTGAGTTTTTTTGAAGAGGTGACGATGAATATTGATGAGGGCAGTGCAGGTGAAGTTATCTACATGGATTTTAATAAAACCTTTAACAAGGTACCATTTGGGAGGCTGGTCTGGAAAGTTATATAACATGGGATCCAGGGCAAGTTAGCCAATTACACAACACTTGGACAGGAAAGGCTTGGGTGGATATGAGTCCGTTGCAGGCAGATGGCACTGACTCAGTTATGCAATGCAGTTGTTAATGTAGGGCAAAGGGCAGACTTCTGTGCTGTACATCTCAATGACTACACATTTACTTCCCCAAAGCATATTTATTTTAAAGAATTGTTTAAAAGGCAGTGGGACAGAGAGCAAGGTCTTAAGTAAATTCAAGGGATTTAACTGCCCATACAGGTAAATTAAGAACAACTACTGCTGACATTAGTTATACACCATTAACTATATTTACATGGATTGGTCCCACTCTCAAAAACAAATTCAATCTCCAAATCCCTAAATTATACACAGAATTAAACACTAACTCCAGTCTCATCATAATTCCACCTGCACCAAATCTCATTTTCTCTTCATCCCCACCCCGAATCTTATAAGGGGAGACTGAGAAGAATATATGATACTGCATAGCATTATGAAGAACGAATGGTGACCTCATTTGAAACTTCTAAAATCCTTCTTTAAAAACCAGAGACACCAGAAACCTCAGATGCTGGAATCCTGAACAAAACATAAAGTTGCTGCCTCACAGCGCCAGAGACCCGGGTTCAATCCTGACCACAGGTGCTGTCTGTAATGAGTTTGTACCTTCTCCACGTGACCTGTGTGGGTTTCCTCTGGGTACTCCAGTTTCTTCTCACACTCCAAAGACGCAGGATAATTGGCTTCGGTAAAATTGTAAATTGTTCCTCATGTGTGTAGGATAGTGTTAGTGCGCGGGAAATGCTGGTCAGCACAGACTCGGTGGGCCGAAGGGTCTTTTTCCGCGCTGCATCTCTAAACTAAGCTAAACTAAATCTTTGCTTGACAGCATGAATATTGACAGATCATTCAAAAAACAGTGTTGGGAGGAACTCAGCGGGTCAGACAGCATTTGTGGAGGGAAATGCACAGTCAACATTTTGGGTGGTGACGGTAGACATAAAATACTGGAGTAACTCAGTGGGACAAGCAGCAACTCTGGGGAAAAGGAATGGGCAACGTTTCAGGTTGAGACACTTCTACAGCTGACCCTTCTTCAGACTGAGACTCAAGGATGTAGACTACTTAGATATGTTTAGGTTTATTAATGCCATGTGTACAATATATTATTGTCAGTGAAAAGCTGTGTTTTGCATGCTATCCCATGAAATCAGATAATGCTACACATCAACACAATCAAGCTGATCAAGTATTGATTCACCTCTGCCCCATTGTGGACTATGGAACTGTTGTGCTACAATGCTGAGGGTTATGCACTCTGAATCTTCCCCTGCTTACTTAATTTTGACTAGATTGTATATATGTATATAGTATTCTTGACAAAAATAAAGCTAAACCTAAACCCACAATAGGCAGAGAAAAGGGAATGATAAAGTATAGATTATGGTGCTCAGTACTGTAGCACACAAGTTTCAGAGAGCAAGGTCCAATGTCTGCAATGGGGTAGAGGTGAATTGTAACCTGGCAGTACCCCAGCTAATGGAAGGACCTTTCAGAGGCCTGATGAAGAAGACATTTCATCTGTCAGAGGGCGGTGAATCTTTGGAAGTCTCTACCCTAGAAGTTGCAGATAGATTTGTGTCTGATAGGAACAGGGGGACATGGGGTTGGATTGGGGTACAGTGGCCAAGACCTTGGTCATTCGGGGCGGTTCTGAGAGGCATGGGGTTGGAGCTGGGTACAATGACCATAACCCTTGTTTAAGAAGGAACTGCAGGTGCTGGAAAATCGAAGGTAGACAAAAATGCTGGAGAAACTCAGCGGGTGAGGCTTCAGACTGATCTGAAGAACGGTCTGAAGAAGGGTCTGAGTCTGAAGGAGGGTCTCGACCCAAAACGTTGCCTATTTTCTTCGCGCCATGACCATAACCGTGGTCATTTGGGGAAGTGAGAGGGATCGAGGGGCATGGGAATGGGGATCGATGCAGCCCAGAGATACTGCAGGGGATCATGGTTCCTTGGGATGGGGTGGGTAGAGTGGCCATGACCGTGGTCATTTGGGAAGGCGCCTGCAGACTGAAAGGGATCGTGGAACATGGGGATGAAAATAGAGCTGGGTACATTGGCCATGACCTTTGGTCATTTGGGGAGATGCCTGCAGACACTGAGGGGTGGTGGGGCATGGGGATGGGTACAGAAGCCATGAGCTTGGTCAGTCGGGGAGGTGCCCGCTGTCACTGTGTGGGCAGGGGGATCGAGGGATATGGGGATGAACTTGGTCAGTTTGGGGTGATGCCCGCTGTCCCTGAAGAAAGACTGGATAGACTTGGTTTATACTCTCTAGAATTTAGAAGATTGAGAGGGGATCTTATAGAAACTTACAACATTCTTAAGGGGTTAGACAGGCTAGATGCAGTGGCCATTGTTCCCGATGTTAGGGAAGTCCAGGACAAGGGGTCACAGCTTAAGGATAAGGGGGAAATCCTTTAAAACCGAGATGAGAAGAACTTTTTTCACACAGAGAGTGGTGAATCTCTGGAACTCTCTGCCACAGAGGGTAGTTGAGGCCAGTTCATTGGCTATATTTAAGAGGGAGTTAGATGTGGCCCTTGTGGCTAAAGGGATCAGGGGGTATGGAGAGAAGGCAGGTACAGGATACTGAGTTGGATGATCAGCCATGATCATATTGAATGGCGGTGCAGGCTCGAAGGGCCCGAATGGCCTACTCCTGCACCTAATTTCTATGTTTCACTGTGTGGGCAGGGGGATCGAGGGATATGGGCATGACCTTGGTCAGTCGGCGGTGATGCCCACAGGCACTATGGAGATACTGGGTACAGTGGCCATGCCCTTGGTCAGTCGGCGAGATGTCTGCAGCCGTGTCCCGGGGACTGCGGCCCTTCTGCCCGCCGGGGCCGGCCTGTACTATCGTGCCGGTGGGGCTGTGTTCCCGCGGCGGCAGCGCCATGGACCACCTCCACCTTCCCCGTCTCTGACCTGGCTGTGCGGCCCACGGATCCGCCACCATCGCCCGCTGTCCGCCGTCCCCGATCCCGACCCCGCCCGCCCCGCGTACCGAGCCTGCGCTAGGCCCCGCGTTGCCCGGCAACCAGGGTAGAGAGCGGATAAACAAGGCCCGGGGCTGGAGGCAGCAATGGTGAGTCCCTGCTCCCACACAGAGTGCTTACAGTAAACACTTCAGAGATGATCGGTATTTTATTTCTTTAGTGATAATTCTCGGTAGATATTTAATAATATTTATCCTCTGACCCATTTCTCCTGCACCCTCCCGCCAAGTCTCCTGAACTCCCACTGGCCCCTAGCCTCTTGCACCCACCCCACCAACCCTGCTGCTTGCTCCCTCCCAAATGACTCCTGCACCCCCTCCGTCTCCTGCACTCCCCCTCCTAAAGTCACCTGCATCCCCCCTCCCAAAGCCTCCAGCATCCACCCCAACGTCTCCTGCACCCATCCACACCCAGAGGTCACCTCAAGTCTCCAGCACTCCCCCTCCCCACATCTCCAGCACCCAGTGTCCTGCGCCCATCCACCCACCCCCAAAGTCTTGTGCACCCACCCCCACCCCCCCCCAAGACACCCACACCCCAAACAAACATCCTGCACTCCCCCCTCCCCAAGCCTCCAGCGCCTACACCCAAAGTCATCCTGCTTCCACCACCCCCCAAAGTCATCAACCCCAAAGCCACCAGCACCCACCCAATTTCACCCACATCCACCCCCGTCACCCACCCCACATCACAAATTCATCCACCCTAAAGTCTCCAGCACTCCCCCTTCCCCAAGTCTCATGCGCTTCCCCCTCACCCCCAAAGTCACGCCCGTCACCCACCTGCCCCCCCAAAATTCAGCCACCCCCCAGTCTGCACCCATCCCCCCAAAAATCACCCACACTTCGCCCCTCCCCCAAAACCCAAACTATCCTGCACCCAAACCCACAAAGTCACCTCCACTCACCCCTCACCACCAGCCCCCCGTACCCCCACACCAGTCCCCTACCCCCAGAAGCCTCCCTTCTCTCCTCTCTCTCCCTTATGGTATGTGATAAGGTTTGCATATTGTGTTGTGCTGCAGCAAGAAAGAATGTCATTGTTCTATCTGGGACACATGACAATAAAACACTCTTGACTCTTCTCTCCCTATCGTGATTCCAGAGTAAATCATCTCTTTATAGGGGGGTTGCACGTAAGGTCACTGGGTCATAGGGCTTGACGCACGGAGCCGCTCAATCCATCTGGAGGACATCCGTAACTTCCGGTATATGTTATTACCTGTTAAAAACCGTCAAAATGTTGAATTTTTGTGCTGAAAAAAATTGTGGAAGTTGGGGTAAGTGTGAGAGACATGTACCCAACTATAGAATTCCAAAAGTGAAGCGAAATGAAGGTAAAGAGAAGCGAGAGCTGAAGGGACAACAGCAGCTAAAGTGCTTGGTAAACATTGGCCGTGCAGATATCGGAAATATTGGGAATTATCGCGTTTGCTCATTACATTGCATCAACTGTATGGCATTATTTGTGTTTTTTCTTGATTCCTTTGGTATCTAAAAAGTCTCAGAAGTGATAAACCTGGCTGTAAATTTTTCTTCAGATGCGTTTTCATTTTGTATGTAAAAACCCACTTGGGAACCATGGGCGATTTAAAAAAAATTAGTCACATTTATTACTTCTGAAACTTTTTAGATGCCAAAGGAATCAAGAAAAAACACAAATAATGCGTTAGTTGATGAAATGCAGTGAGCAAACGGCCAATGTTCACTAAGCACTGGCTGTTGTCCCTTCAGCTCTCGCTTCTATCTGCCATCATTTCTCCTTACTTTTGGAATTCTGAAGTAGGCTAAATGTCTCACACGCTTATCCCGATTTCCATAATTATTTACAGCGCACAAATTGACATTTTCAGTGGGTTTTAACGGGCCCGCTACACTGGAAACAATGGTAAGTGCTTACCTGCAGTTTATCGCGTGTAATCTATTTGGAGTGGCCTCGCAACAGTACGGCTCATGGGTCGTGACCCGACTGCCATGAAACCTCCCTATATTGCTGTACAGTATTGGTTTATTATTGTCTTGTCAAGCCAAGTCAATTTTATTTCTATAGCACATTTAAAAACAACTCACGTTGACCAAAGTGCTTTACATCAGTGCAGGTACTAACGTGTTACATACAGTGGTACATAGATGTAACAATACATACATAAATGCATACATACAGCGCTCCCTCAGAGGCCCTCAAGAAACGCTCGTGAGTAGAAATCAGTTTCAGTCTAGACTTAAAGATGGAGGGGGCAGTTCTGATCGTGCCAGTGCCCAAACAGTCAGCTACAGGGAGTCTCAACGATTTCCGCCCAGTGGCACTCACCCCTGTCATTGCAAAGTGCTTTGAGCGGCTGATCTTGGCTCACCTCAAAGCCTGCCTCCCCCCCACACTGGACCCTCACCAGTTTGCCTACCGGACCAACAGGTCTACAGAGGACGCCATATCGGCAGCCCTACACTCTGCCCTGACCCATCTGGACTACAACAACTCCTACATCAGGCTGCTGTTCATTGATTTCAGCTCTGCCTTTAACACCGTCATCCCAGCCAGCTTGATCACCAAACTCAGTGGACTTGGCATCTCCACCTCCCTCTGCAACTGGACACTGGACTTCCTCACTAACAGACCACAGTCTGTTAGGGTCAATAACCTCACCTCCTCCACTATAACACTGAACACCGGAGTGCCACAGGGCTGTGTGCTCAGCCCTCTCCTCTACTCCCTCATCACCCACGACTGCATCCCAAAGTACGGATCCAACGCCATTATTAAGTTTGCTGACGATACCACGGTAGTAGGACTGATCAGCGACAACGATGAGTCAGCCTACAGGGATGAGATCCAGCACCTGACCACCTGGTGTGCCAACAATAACCTCGTCCTCAACTCCAAAAAGACGAAGGAGATTATTGTTGACTTCAGGCAGACCAGAGGAGGCAGTCATACCGCCATCCATATAAACGGGACTGAGGTGGAGCGCGTCTCCAGCTATAAATTCCTCGGAGTACATATCTCGGAGGACTTGTCCTGGTCCCTCAACACCTCCAAGCAGCGCCTTTACTTCCTGAGGAGGCTCAAGAAAGCCCACCTGTCCCCCCAGATCCTGACCAACTTTTACCGCTGTACCATAGAGAGTATCCTGACCACCTGCTTCACGTTATGGTACAGCAGCTGCACCGTAGCGGACAGGAAGGCACTACAATGGGTGGTGAAAACCGCGCAGCACATCATCGGTGCCCCGCTCCCTGCCATGGGTGCCCTCCACCGAAAAGGGTGTCTGAGACGGGCTGGGAAGATCATCAAAGACCCCTCACACCCCAACCATGGACTGTTTGCCTTCCTCCCATCAGGGAGGCGGTACAGGAGCCTCAGGTCACGTACTAGTAGGATGAGGAAAAGCTTCTACAACAACACAATCACACTGCTGAACTCGGAGTCCCGACGATAGATTTCTCTGGTCCCTCCGTCCCCTTTGTTTAATCATTCTGTATTTCCTGATTATTCTGTATCTTCCCTCTTTCTATTTTTTTTGTTTTTCTTTATGTACAACTACTACGGACTGACGCAAAACTGCATTTCGTTGTACTGATACTTGTATTTGTGCGATGACATTAAAGTTGAATTGAATTGAATTGAATTGAATTGATGAGAGGAGGGATGCTGTTCCACAGCCTAGGTGCTGCAACCGCAAAAGTGCGGTCGCCCCTGATCTTATACCTGGACTGCGGGATTGTCAGTCGGCCGACCTGAGGCACCTGGAGGTGGAATGGTGGGTTAGCAGATTATGGATGTAGGTGGGGGCAAGTCCGTTAAGGGCTTTGTGTACATAAAGGAGGAGCTTGAAATTGATTCTGAACTGCACTGGGAGCCAGTGGAGAGAGGCCAGAATCAGGGTGATGTGGTCCCCTTTTCCGGGTGTCCGTCAATTGTATACAATAAAGGGGTGAAAGGCATTTGTTGTTGTGCTATCCAATCTAAATCAGATGATTCCATATACGTGAATACAATTAACTCCAAAGACCAAAGAGAGAAAAACACCAGAGTGCAGAATATAGTTTCTCAGCATTGCAGTGAACCAGTTCCAGAGACAAAGTCCAATGTCCGCAGTGAGGTAGTTTGGAAAATAGCAGCCGTACCCAAGCTTATGGAAGGACCATTCAGAAGTCTCATTACCGAGGAGGAGAAGTTATTCCTGGGTGGCGGTACGCACTTTCTAGCTTTTGTATCTTTTGGCCGACAAGAGCAAGCAGAAGATGGAACGATTGGGGTGGAAAAGGTCCTTGACTGCTCTCCCGAGGCAGTGTAAAGTGTAGATGGAGACCATGGTGGGGAGCTGCCTGGTCTGGGCGAAGGGCTCGGCTGCATCCATTACTCTCTACAATTTCTTGAGGTTTTGGGCAGAGGTGTTCACAAACCAAGCAGCGATGCAACCCGGTTAGTATGCATTTCACGATGCATCTGTAGCACTTGGCAAGAGTCGTTGGAGACATGCCGAATTTCCTCAGTCTCCTGAGGAAGTAGAGGTGTTGCCGTACTTTTTTGGCTTTACCATCAATGTGTTTGGTCCAGGGCAAATTGTTGGTGATATTTATACCCAGGAACTTGAAGCTCTTGGCTATTACCACTTCGGCTGATTGGGGCATGTCCTCTGAAATGCTTCCTGAAGTCAATATCTAGTTGCTTCGTCTTATTGACATTGAGGGAGAGGTTGTTGTCCTGGCACCATGTTACTAATCTCTCTGTCTCCCTGTGCCTGCTTCCATGCTGTATCTCTAAAGTCTAAAACCTACCGTTGTTTGAAATGTATATGATTTGGACTTAGTAAAATACCAACTATCATGTAGTTCATACAAGGCTCTACAATCTAGAATATCTTGCTTTTTACCATGTCAAACATATCTGAATATAAACACAAAGTGCTGGAGTAGCTCAGCGGGCCAGGCAGCATCGCTGGAGAAAAAGGATGGGTGACTCTTCTTGAGTCCCTTCTTCAGTCTGAATAAGGGTCCCGACCCGAAACATCACCCATCCTTTTTCTCCAGAGATGCTGCCTGACCCGCTGAGCTACTCCAGCACTTTGTGTCTATCTTCTTCGGTATATACCATCATCTGCAGTTCCTTCCTACACAAATCTGAATATAAATCTGGTTACATGAACCTGCTTGGTTTGTTTTGTTTTGATCTAGGCAATTTTAGATCCGAAGCAATATTTTAATCTCTTTGAATTCATTATGAAATATCTCACTTATTCTGTTTTGTTCTCTTTATGGTGACAGGCTCCAAAGGATAAAAAGCCCCCCAGGAAGACTAGAACAGAGGTAGTGTAGCATATTGAAAGAGATGATAGATTTAGATATCTTACTGCAGTATTTAGATATCTTACTAAGTATATACATTTAAGATGTAATAGTCAGATGTATTTTGAATAGAGCGGTATGAAGACCATTTAAAAAATGTTTTTAGAGTAATGTTATTGATAGCTGAAGGCGAGAGGTTCTAACCATCCATTGATTACGAAGTGTAATATGGGTAGGGTGCAATGTAATTTGTTCTATGAAAATAATCTAATCACTACCACTATCCCTCACTCTTGGCTAAATTTTCAAGCCTTATTTTAGGGTAAAAAATAGCGTCCTCATTGCCGGGAAATACGGTATGTGTGAAGTGAACCAACTTACATCAATGATTCAATGACACTTCTTGGTCACATGTACCTACAGTAGGGGCATCGAAGTGCTTTGTTTTTGCATACAATCCGGTAAAATCATACAGCAGACCTCACCTGGGCAGTACACAAGCGTCGCCATGTATCTGGCACAGACAAAGTGCAGATGAAAGAGATTTTGGGTCTTTTAAATAATTTTTTTTTAAAGTGTTTAGCATGAATGAAAACTCGTTGTATTGTGTGTGAACATCCAAGTCAAGTCAAGTCAGGTCAAGTTTATTCGTCACATACACATACGAGATGTGCAGTGAAATGAAAAGTGGCAATGCTCGCGGACTTTGTGCAAAAAGACAAACAAACAAACAACCAAACAAACTACAAACAGAATGGAACAGAATCACATATTATTTTACATATTAAATATTGTGGGCGGAAGGAAAAAAGGGAAAAAAACAGCACTTTAAAAAAAACCCAGTAGAGTGGTACAGTGAAGAAAGTTCAAAAGTTTGTCCCTGGTGAGATAGGAGTTTACAGTCCTAAGGGCCTCTGGGAAGAAACTCCTTCTCAACCTCTCCGTTCTCACAGCATGGCAACGGAGGCGTCTGCCTGACCGTAGCAGCTGGAGCAGTCCGTTGCAGGGGTGGAAGGGGTCTCCCATGATTTTATTAGCTCTGGAGTTGCACCTCCTGATGTATAGTCCCTGCAGGGGGGCGAGTGAAGTTCCCATAGTGCGTTCGGCCGAACGCACTACTCTCTGCAGAGCCTTCTTGTCCTGGGCAGAGCAATTCCCAACCAGATGGTAATATTTCCGGACAAGATGCTTTCCACAGCCGCTGAGTAGAAGCACTGGAGGATCCTCGGAGACACTCTGAATTTCCTCAATTGCCTGAGGTGGTAAAGGCGCTGCCTTGCCTTACTCACGAGTGCTGCGGCGTGTGTTGTCCATGTCATATCCTCAGAGATGTTGACTCCCAGATATTTAAAACAGCTCACCCCATCCACAGTATCCCCATTTATCCTCAATGGCGTGTACGTCCTCGGATGATGTGCCCTCCTAAAGTCCACGATCAGCTCCTTAGTTTTTTTGATGTTCAAGAGGAGGCTGTTGTCCTGACACCAGAGTGCCAGATCAGCCACCTCCTCCCGGTAGGCCTTCTCATCATTGTCTGAGATCAGGCCCACCACCACAGTGTCATCAGCAAACTTGATTATTGAGTTGGAGCTGAACCTAGCCACACAGTCATGTGTGTACAGGGAGTACAATAGGGGGCTGAGGACGCAACCCTGGGGCGATCCTGTGCTCAGGGTGAGGGACTTCAATGTATTCCCTCTCATCTTGACTACCTGGGGCCTGGCGGTGAGAAAGTCCAGGGCCCAGGCACACAGGGTGGTGTTGAGCCCTAATTCCAGTAGCTTCTCGGCCAGTCTGGTGGGGACTATCGTGTTGAAGGCTGAACTGTAGTCTATGAACAGCATCCTCACGTAGCCCCCCTTCTGGCTGTCAAGATGAGAGAGAGCGGTGTGCAAAACCTGGGAGACCGCATCGTCCGTGGATCTGTTCGGACGGTATGCGAACTGCAATGGGTCCATGTTTCGAGGGAGGAAGGCGCAGATGTGTTTCTTCACCGGCCTCTCAAAGCATTCCATGACTACTGAGGTAAGGGCCACCGGACGGTAGTCATTCAGACAGGCTAGGGAGGCATTATTTGGTACTGGTACAATGATGGATTTGTTGAAGCCACCATCCTGTTTCAGAATAACTTGGTGGAAAATCTAATTGATGACTAAGTTTGGCTGTGTAAAGGGTGTAAACAAGTATGAAAATCTCAAATATAAGAAAAAAATGTATAGTGCCAAGTGCTGCTGTACCACTCGAGGATATGCTCAAGTTTGTTTTACTCCAAGTTCATGGGTTTTTGCACCGTTTCCTTTTGGTGTTGCGCAGCCTTATTTTTCACCCATATGGTTTAGAAGGCACCTATATCCTACGCTCTGACTTTGCATTTCACTCCTCTTCTCACCCTTATCTGACACTCTGTGTCTCCTTTGTCACTTATTCCACCCACCTGTCAATACTACTGGCCACGCCTGTTTCCACCTATCACTTGCCAAGCTTTGTACCATGCCCACGGTTTCATTTTCCAGTTTTCTCCCCCCCCCCTTACTATTTCATGTCTGAAGGGTCCCAATCCGAAACATCACCTGTCCATTCCATCAAGAGATGCTGCCTGCCCCGCTGAGTTCCTCCAGCCTTTTGATTTTACTCAAGATTCCAGCAATTGCAATTCCTTGTGTCTCCAGGTTTAAAATGTCCATGCTGTATGGCGATATTGATGAGGCACAGACTACCTGCACAATTGGAGGTTACTGGAATGACCCTCATTTCCGTAAAAGAGCGGCACTGTGGTGCAGTGATGGAGTTGCTGCCTTACAGCGCCAGAGACCCGGGTTCGATCCTGACTACGGGTGCTGTCTGTACGGAGTTTATATGTTCTCCCCGTGATCTATGTGGGTTTTCTCCGGGATCTCCGGTTTCCTCCCACACTCCAAAGACGTACAGATCAGGCTTGGTATGATTGTAAATTGTTCCTTGTGTGTATAGGGTAGTGTTAGTGTGCGGAGATCGCTGGTCGGCGCAGACTCAGTGGGACGAAAGTCCTGTTTCTGCGCTGTATCTCTAAACTAAACTAAACTGATGCCCTGTCCGGTATATCATTACTCTCAGGCTTCCGTTCGAAGTTCAGCTGCTTCAAAGAGGGGACAGAGACGTAGCAGATCTGAAGAGAAACTTATTAGGCAAGAGGAGGAGAGAAAGCATTTGGAAGAAGGTAAATATCCTGCTTGTTTTTTAAGCCGTTTCCTGGGATTCATATCACTGGAAAGATAAGCATTTATTGGTCACTCGTGGTTTCCCTCACTAAAGGTCCTGGATAAATGAATTGGACTTTTCGTCGCAATACAACAGCACATGATTATTATACCTGCTGGCATGGACTTGTTGGGCCAAAGGGACTGTATCTCTAAACTAAATCCTTTTCCTTCCACAGATGCTGCTAGGCTCGTTGAGGTTCTCCAGCAGATTGTCCCTTCAAATGTTCTCAATGCTGTGGTGCAAAGAATTTCGTATTCAAGACTCGATGGACCGAATTCTGCTCCTATGACTCATGAACTTATGTTTTATACTTAACAGAGGAGTTACGACTGGCATCGGAACAGCTAGAACGAGAAATTCTCGAGCAAAAGAGGCTTGAGGAAGAAGAGAGGGCGAGAATTGCAGCAGAGGTTTGTGTAATTTTACTGCTAGTGCTCATCATCTGGAACCATGGAAGCATGCCTTTCATTCTTTCCTTTATTGTACTTGTTCATACCTCTAGTTTCCCTCTCCCCTGACTCTCAATCTAAAGAAGAGGCTCGACCCGAAACGTCACCCGTTCCTTTTCTCCAGAGATGCTGCCTGACCCACTGAGTTACTGCAGCATTTTGTGTCTATCTTTGGAAGAAATGAAAGAATTGGATAAAAAAGTGAGGGAGTGGGGGTTTTACAGATACGGGCAAAGAATATTTATAAAATGGGTTCTTCTTTTCTAAGACTGCACAGAGTAAGCTGCTGTTTAAATGGTTCAATTCCTCCTAATTTTTTAAAGAAAGCACATGGCCAAAGAATATTTAATAAACGTTGCTTTCTAAATTTGTGAAATATACTTTCTTACAGCCATCAGGTTCTTGAACTGACCAGCACATCCTTAATCCTATCTTGGCAACGGAACACTTACACTAACGTGGAGTATAACATGACCTCTGGGATTTCACCACTCTCTGACTAAAGAAATTGCTTCTTATCATTTAAACATCATTTAATACAGAGGCTATGATCTCTAGTCCTTGACCCTCCCACTAGTGGAAACATCCTCTCCACATCATGAATATTGTAATGCATGATAGTAGATTCTCTGTTTAAGAAGGAACTGCAGATGCTGGAAAATCGAAGGTACACAAAAATGCTGGAGAAACTCAGCGTGTGCAGCAGCATCTATGGAGCGAAGGAAATAGTCAACGTTTCGGGCTGAAACCCTTCTTCAGAGTGATTTCCTTCGCTCCATAGATGCTGCTGCACACGCTGAGTTTCTCCAGCATTTTTGTGTACCTATAGTAGATTCTCTTCCGGGACTAGCAGGCAAAGAGTCGTCAGTGTCAGCAGTAAGTTGGCATATTTCCTATCAGTTCTATTCATTTGACATGAATAAAAGTCTGTTGCCAATATAATCTGTTGATAGGCACAAAATGCTGGAGTAACTCAGGGAGTCAGGCAACATCACTGAAGAAAGGAAATAGGTGACGTTTTATTTCGAGACCCTTCATCATTTTGTGTCTATCTTCGGTGTACCTTTTCTCCAGAGATGCTGCTTGTCCCATTGAGTTACTCCAGCATTTTGTGTCTATCTTCAGTGTAAACCAGCATCTGCAGGTCCTTCCTACACACATTGTGTTGAGTAGAGTTGAGTGATTTAAACATTTTCCTGTCTATACATCCTAATAGGCTATTGGCAAAATATGTTTAGGAAGGTTTACTTCAGATGCTGGTTTAAACCAAAGAAAGACACAAAATGCTGGAGTAACTCAGTGGGACGGGCACCATCTCTGGAGAGAAGGAATGGGTGACGTTTTGGGTTGAGACCCTTCTTCGATTTAAATCTTTTTATTTGAATTTCACAGCAATTTGCATACATACAATGATAACAGACAGTGACAGTCAAGGCATAATTGTGCAACAGTATGTAAGCGACCCCTCAAAGCCCTTACCCTTACCCACCTTCAACCCACCCGAATCAGGTCGGAACCAAACGGGGACAAACAACACTCACATACATACACATCCACAGAGACCCTTCTTCAAACTGAATCAGGGGAAAGGGAAATGGGAGGTATAGACAGTGATGATGTAGACAGACGTAGAACTTCTTCTTCTTGCGTATGGCGTGCACAGCCTAAAGTTGCAGGACAACTTGTTCTATTTGATCTTACTTGATTGTGAACGTCGGGTTGATTGCATTCGTCGACCACATGAAGGTTGCAATCTCCCATCCCAGATGTAGAACAAAGGAATGAAAGTAAAGTAACGATGTTAAAGGAAACAGACCATTGTTAGCTGTTTGCTAGTTGAGAACGAGAAGATGGTGCGACTGGGATGGAGAGAGGGAATGATGGGGTTACTTGAAATGAGAGAAATCAATACTCATTCCACTGGGTTGTAAGCTGCCCAAGCGAAATATGAGGTGCTGTTCCTCCAATTTTCATTTTGCCTCACTCTGACAATGAAGGAGGCCTAGGACAGAAAGGTCAGTGTGGGAATGGGAAGGGGAATTAAAGTGTCCAGCAACCGGGAGATCAGGTAGGGCCAGGCAGGCTGAGCGAAGGTGTTCAGCGAAACTATTGCCCTGTCTACCTTTGGTCTCACAATGTATAGGAGTCCACATCTTGAACAACAGGTACAGTAGATAATGTTAGAGGAGGTACGTGAACCTCTGCCTAACCTGAAAGGACTGTCGGGGTCCCTGGACAGAATCGAGGGTGGAGGTATAGGGACAGGTGTTGCATCTCCCGTAGTTGCAGTGGAAGGTATCTGGCTTCTATCTTTGGCAAAATATGTTAGTATTATTGAAATCTAATTTATACATTAAAGTAACGGAATTTAATTTAATTTTACCCAAAACAGGATAAGATCCGTAAAGACAATGAACTACCTGAACTTTTACAAATTTTGAAGATGAATATGGCTTCAGTTCAGAAGTTGCATAAAAATCTTAGAGAAGCTACCAAGGTAATACATTTCAATACAACATTTCTCTTCTACGCAACTTTTCTCTTAAAGACTGAAAAGACTAAGTATGAGTTTTGTGAGCATTGTTGTAAAATAATAGTCATATAAAATTGAGGCATTTGAAAGAATAAATATTGTTTTGGTGGGGATACAGATAAAAGTATTGTGATCTTAAACTTTGAGCAAGGCCATAACTGTGTGATGTAGAAAGCACTTCCTTACACATGGATAGTGACAAAGTCAAACCCTTATGGGCCTGACCCACTATGGCAATTTTTTTTTAGGCGACTACATGCGGACTAGGCTGTTGCCACATGGTCGCCGGGGTGTCGCCTGTATGGCCGTGAGTAGTCTCCTCAGTCGCCCAAAGTGTTGTCGGGTCTTTCTGGCCCATCAAATCTACTATGCCATTCAATCATGACTGATCTATCTCTCCCTGCCTTCTCCCCTTAACCTCAGACACCGGTACTAATCAAGAATCTATCTCTTCCTTAAAAATATCTACTGACTTGGCCTCCACAGCCTTCTGTGGCAAAGAATTCCACAGATTCGCCACCCTCTGACTAAATAAAATTATCTTCATCTCTTTCGTAAAAGAACGTCCTTTAATAGTGAAGCTATGACCTGGTGATTGAAGCAGAAATGTTAATGGCGTTTAAAAGATTTTTGGACAGGCACATGGATATGTAAGCAATGGAAGGTTATGTGTTATATACAGGTAGATATAAGTGCTGGTCTGGGCATCATGTTCGTCACAGACATTGTGGGCCAAAGGACTTGTTCTTGTGCTATACCGTTCTGTGTTTAAGAAGGAACTGCAGATGCCAGAAAATCGAAGGTAGACAAAAGTGCTGGAGAAACTCAGCGGGTGCAGCAGCATCTATGGATCGAAGGAAATAGGCAACGTTTTGGCCCGAAACATTGCCTATTTCCTTCGCTCCATAGATGCTGCTGCACCCGCTGAGTTTCTCCAGCAATTTTGTCTACCTATACTGTTCTGTGTTCTGTTCAGAATATAATTTGAAGCTAGATGCATTTTATTTCATTCCATTTGACAACACTGCAGTTTGAGCTGTGATTATTAATATTTCAGTTTTGTTTTCAGGCTGAAATAAATAACATGTCTGATTTTACTCCTTCAGTGGCAACGTTACATGAAATGTGATGGAACCCCTGATCCAACGATTCTCCAGGAGATCAATACCTTCATTAATCTCGCCAGAGAAGATCCAAATACAGACATAAATGCGTTGCTTAAATGTGGTAGAATAATATTAGGGGTAAGTCTGAACAACTTTTCAACCAAAAAACACCCCAGAAAACACACACAGTCCAAAGTCCAGTCCACATGCTGGAATTCCCGGAGTGCTCCCGATCCAGGAAGCCTGCAGGCCCGTGATCTCGCCCGACCGCCTCTGTGTCCTGGGGGAACATTCTGCAGCTGACTTTGAAGGTAGACAAAAGAGCTGGTGAAACTCAGCGGGTGCAGCAGCATCTATGGAGCGAAGGAAATAGGCAACGTTTCGGGCCGAAACCCTTCTTCAGACTGATGTAGGGTGGGGGTGGGGGGCGGGGAGAAGAAAGGAAAAAGGAAGAGGAGGAGCCCGGGGGCTGAGGGAGAGCTGAGAAGGGGAGGAGACAGCAAGGGCTACCATAAATTGGAGAATTCAATGTTTATGCCACTAGGGTGCAGACTGCCCAAGCGGAATATGAGGTGCTGCTCCTCCAATTTCCGGTGGTGCTCACTCTGGCCATGGAGGAGGTCCAGGACATAGAGGTCGGATTCGGAATGGGAAGGGTAGTTGAAGTGCTGAGCCACTGGGAGATCAGGTTGGTTTAAGAGCTGGAGGCAACACTCCTACCCGGCCCATTCCTCACGACTATCGCCACCAGCGGCTCTCTCCTCCTAAACTCTCCCAACTTCAGGGCTTCCGAACTTCCGCTGCACGTGGCCGTCGGGTCCTCGTTCTCGTTGGCCACCGGGCCCGTCCTTGTTCCTTGTTCTCAGCGGTCCATGTCCCGTCCTTGCCCGCCCGGCCAGTCCTCGATCTCGGCGGTCAGTTTGGCCGCCGGGTTCCTTCTTATTTGCGTTGGCCGCAGGTCGGGCCCGCTCCAGCACGGCTGCGCAGCGCTCGTCGGGAGCTCCCCTTCTGCGTTGGAGCAACGCTCGCCATGGTCAACAACTTCATATTCATGGGTGTACTTATCTCTGAAGATCGGTCCTGGGCCCAACACTGACGTTATCAGGAAGAGTACCCATCAACACCTGTACTTCTGTAATAAATTGAGGGGATTTGGTATCTCGAGGAATAGTCTCTTAAACCTCCTCGAATGCTGTGGTAGAGAGCATATTGACTAGTTGCATCATGGCCTGGTATTAACTTATCTTTGTTTATTATTTATCATGTTTACATGATCTTACGCGGCTGCAAGTAAGAATTTAATTGTTCCGTTGTCATTACAGATGACTCCTGATTCTCGACTCTTGGTGTGATTTTCATTGTAGGAGTTACTGTTCATATAAGTGTTGGTTTAGGTTTATTATTGTCATGCGTACCAAGGTATAATGAGAAGCTTTGTTCTGCATGTTACACAAACTGATCAGATCTGGGACGGCACAGTGGTGCAGCGGTAGAGTTGCTGCCTCACAGCGCCAGAGACCTAGGTTTGATCCTGACTACGGGTGCTGTCTGTACAGAGTTTGTACGTTGTCCCTGTGACCACATCGCTTTTCTCTGGGTGCTTCGGTTTCCTCCCACACTCCAAAGACATACAGATTTGTAACAATTGGCTTTGGTAAACTTTTAAATTGTCACTAGTGTGTAGGATAGTGTTCGTGTACATTGTGACAGCTTGTCAGCACGGTGGGCTGAAGGTCTTGCTTCCTTGCTGTATCTCTAAAGTTTAAAGATATACCACACATAGATACAATCAATTCAAACTCAAGTACAACAGGTAGAGCAAAGGGGAAGATGCAGAGTGCTGAATATAGTTCTAAGCATTTTAGCACATTGTAGTGCATCAGTTCTTCAGTCAAAGTCTAATGTCCTCAATGGGGTAGAGATGGGGTGGGACAAGTCTTTGATTCTGCTGCGAGTTTGTAGGTTAATTGGCCCTTTATGGTAATTCCACGGTACTTTATTTGTTACGTTGGTACACTGAAATTCATTTCATTTTTGTATCCAGTACCGTACAAGTATCACTATACGTAAGCACTTAGATACATGTCAGATAAGCATCTCAGATAGTAGTAGCTCCATGAGACAGTATACAGAGTCACCAGTTTGGCACCATTTTCAATGTCTCTGTAAAGTGACTAGTGTGCAAGGAGTGGAAGGGAAAAGTGGGATAACATGGAACTAGTGCGAACAGGTGTTTAAGAAGGAGCTGCAGATGCTGGAAAATCGAAGGTAGGCAAAAGTGCTGGACAAACTCAGCGGGTGCAGCAGCGTCTATGAAGCGAAAAAAAATAGGCAACATTGCCTATTTCCTTCGCTCCATAGATACTGCTGTACCTGCTGAGTTTCTCCAGCACTTTTGTCTAGTGCGAACAGGTGATCAGCGATCGGCATATACTTGCTGGGCAGAAAGGCCTGTTTCAATGCTGTATCTTTTAATTAATCAATCAGAAATGTCACCTCTCCTTGTATAGTGAAACGTTATGCCCTCCCTGATGCTGCAGGGAGTCGCAGACTGTGAGACATAACCTTTATTGATGGTGGCAACCCGAAAATAATCCTTAAAGGGCCTGTCCCACCAGCATGTGATTGCATACTCTAGCGCGACCAAACGTGGTCGCTTGAGGCATACAGCCTCGTGGGGCCGGTCCCAATCCGAACCGCGGAGGTGTATGGAGTTGTGCGGGGCTGGTCCCGACATCATACTCACCAATTAGCTGGGCAGGAGGCGGGCCGACTAAATTTGGTCGCACGGCGGTGACGTCATCACGCAACGGCACGCCGGGTGGTGACGTCATCACGCTATGCCACATGCTAGGCGTACGCCGTCAAGACGTGGCGTACGACGTCAAGACGCTGCGTACGCCCTCGATGCGTCTGCGGGCCGACAGGCCGTTGACACGCGGAATTTTCGGACAGTGCAAGATTTTTGGAGCCCCGCCACGCACAACTCCATACGCCTCCGCCGATCGAAGTGGGACCGGCCTCGCGAGGCCGTACACCTCAAGCGACCACGTTTAGTCACGCTAGACGCATGATATCGCATGCTGGTGGGACCAGGCCCTTAAGGCTGGAGGAAAGGAGTGACATTGACCTTGACCTCTATTGTTAGAGCAGTCTAAGTATTGCTGAGAGGTTGAAGTGTGCATGGTTGGGGCTCGGACAAGAGAATGTCATATATCACTGTGCCGGTTGCCTTGGTAAGCCTGATCCTGTGGTGAGATTGAGATATGTAGAAAGGTGATTCTGGACTCCAAGAGGGGAAGGTCTTTGTATATGAGCATTTAGAGCCAGGGAGAGATAGGGCACGGAAACAGGCCCTTCAGCCCACCGTATCCACAACCACCCACCCATCAACCGTCCACATACTAATCCTACATTAATTCCGATTCTTGCAACCCCCACTGCCACCTTCTCCCCAACTCTCCCACAACCACTCATCTACACACTGGGATCAATCACCCCAACGTCTTAGGGAAGAGAGTGGAAACTGGAGCACCTGGTGGAAAACCACGCATTCACGGGGAGAACATGCAAACTCCACACGGACAGCACTCAAGAGGAGAATTGAACCTGGGTTTGCGGTGGTGTGAGGCAACGGCTCTACCAGCTGCACCATCGTGGCCCCATCTCCTTGCAATCTTCCTTGCAATCCCCAATATTGGCTGTGATACTCATAGTGTCTCATCTGAAGCTCCCCACTCTATTAGTTATACAGGTGCACAACCTTTTATCCGACAGCCTTGGGACCAGACACTTTTCGTAATTTGGAATTTGTCGGTCTTCGGAATGGAAATTTTTTAGCGTAGATTTTAATGGCTGGCTCGGTGGTAGAGTGCCCGGCTCATATCCGCAAGGTCGCGAGTTTGCGCCTTGATCCCGGCAGTTCCTCGGTCGCGAGTTTGAGTCTTCAATGTAGTTTTTTCTTGCAGAATAAATGTCTGTATGAAATGCAGTGTGTTGAATGAATTCCTGAATTTGTAAATGTGACCGCAGCATTGAATCACCTCCCGCACTCATGTCACCCTAGCGAAGCTACATGCCCTAAGGCGGCCTAAGGCGACATTTTCACACTCTTATATCCGTGTGCAGCAGAGGCGACGTGCGTTTGGCGCCAAACGTGAGCTTTGGTGTGCAGACGACATCCTGGAAAAAATGTCTGGTTTCTTCCAGGTAGGCGATATACCCTCCCGCGCAATATACCCTCCACTTCTCTTTTATGAAGGTGATTTAGTTCCCCTTTCTTCCAGGACCGACCCGAGGTTCCGCTGTCACCTCTGCGGGCCGCCCTCGGTGAACGCTCACTCAACTTTCTCTTGGGATTCCTACTCTCCCACGCAATGTACCCTCACCTCTTTTATGAATGGGGATTTACTTCCCCTTTCGTCGAGGACCGACCGGAGGTTCCGCTGTCACCTCTGCGGGCCGCCCTCGGTGAACGTCCTGTCTCCCTGTCCCTGGGATAGCAGGGGGCGATCAAACAGCACAATACCCCCCTCCCCCTCCAACTCCAGAGGAATCCGCTCCCCGATGGGCCGCTACGGCGACAAGTGGCAGTTCGCCCACAGCCCGAGCTGCGCGACCCCAAGAACAAGACGCACCTTGCGCACCAGCAGCAGCTGCCCCTCTGGAGTTGGAGCGGGGCTGGACTGGAGTTGCTGATCTGGGATCTCCGTGCTTGTAGTGGGCCTGGGGGTCGGTGTCCCGATGAGGGGGCACAGCTCGGGCTGTGGGCGAACTGCCACTTGTCGCCGTAGCGGCCCATCGGGGAACGGCTTCTGGTGGTCCCGATGTCTCCCGCTAGTTTGCAGTTTTCCTCTGGAGTTGGAACGGGGCTGGGCTGCTGCTGGCTGTGGGTCTCTGGGATCTCCGTGCTTGCAGTGGGCCTGGGGGTCGGTGTCCCGTTGGTCCTGACGTCTCCGGTGACTGGCATTGCCGACGTGAAGACAGTGCAAAGCCCCCACGCCGGTGCAATGGGCGGGGAGCTGGAGAGGGGAGGGAAGGGGTCACACACATGGCCGGGAAGCAGAGGGGTGTAGGTGGGGTGAAACTGAAGGGAGCGACAATCTGCTGCTCCCTGCCCGCTGAGTTAAAAAGTTCCCACGCAAGACTCACGATACACTGTGTATCGTGAGTCTACCGTGGGAACTTTTTAACTCAGCAGGCAGACAGCAGCATATTGTCAATTATTAACCCTCCCGCGCAATATACCCTCACCTCTTTTATGAATGGGGATTTAGTTCCCCTTTCTTCGAGGACCGACCGGAGGTTCCGCTGTCACCTCTGCGGGCCGCCCTCGGTGAACGTTTTCAAGGACCTTTTTTCAAGGACTGAAAAAATGTCCGCTATTCGGAGGTTTTCGTTATTTGGATCTTCGGATAAAAGGTTGTGCACCTGTACCATCAAGATCACCTTGGAAGCTCCCACTGCAAGTACTTTCTAAGGGATAATTAGTCAATTGAGCTCAACAGAAATGTCTGCTATAATGTGGTATATATTTAAGCCTGTATGTTCAAAATCTTTCAGCGACCCTGATACGACAGTCAATGACGCCGGTAGCCGCCGAAAAAATTGCCAAGTGGGACAGGCCCTTTAGACTTTACTTTGGACTTTAGAGATACAACACAGAAACAGGCCCTTAGTCCCACCGATTCCACAATGACCTGTGATCACCCTGCACAAAGGCACTATCCTACACACATTAGGGACAATTTACAATTTTACCAAAGCCAATCAACCTACAAACCTCTGTCTTTGGAATGTTGGAAGAAACCGGAGCACCCAGAGAAAGCCCACCTGGTCACAGTGTGAACGTACAAACTCCGTACAGGAGTGCATCCGTAGTCAGGATTTTACCCGGGTCTTTTACGTTGCAAGGCAGCAACTTTGCCACTGTGCTGCCCACATGTGCAGATGCTGATTATCAAAAAATGACACAAAGTGCTGGAGTAACTCAGCACGTCAGGCAGTATCTCTAGGGAAAACAGATACAAAGTGCTGGAGTAACTCAGTGTACAAAACAAGACACAATGTGCTGTAAAAGCATTAATAGGCATATAAATAGGTGCACACCCTACAATAACAACATATCATATTCATACGGTCAAAAGAAGGGTCTCGACCGAAATATCACCTATTCCTTTTCTCCAGAGATGCTGCCTAAAGCTGCAGAGTTACTCCAGCACTTTGTGTCTAATATGAATACATGAGATGTGTCAACATCTATCCCAACGAGAAACGTCAATTGAATTTTTCGACTGGTACAACGGGAACTGAACATAATTGCATATTGTTCTGTTTTTTTAAATTACAATATTAATCTGATTTCGACCCGTATGCCTTTCTAAGTTTCTTTCTTACATAATAGACAATAAACAATAGGTGCAGGAGTAGGCCATTTGGCCCTTCAAGCCAGCACCACCATTCAATGTGATCATGGCTGATCATCCCCAATCAGTACCCCGTTCCTGCCTTCTCCCCATATCCCCTGATTCCGCTATTTTTAAGAGCCCTATCTAGCTCTCTCTTGAAAGCATCCAGAGGACCTGCCTCAACCGCCCTCTGAGGCAGAGAATTCCACAGACTCACCACTCTCTGTGAGAAAAAGTGTTTCCTCGTCTCTGTTCTAAATAGCTTACTCATTCTTAAATTTTGAGCTTTTTTTTTTAACATTGAAGGCATTTAATTTGTGTTCTGAGTGTTACATTACGGAAAAAGACTCTCCAATATTTTTTCTTCTTGCAGCTTTTAGATGAATTGCAAATGTTATTAAGTGGCACCCCGTCTGACGAGCTGTCTGAGGCAACTGCAGCTCAGTACCTACAAACCACTTGGAAGCTGCAGGATCTCCTCTCCAACATCAATGACAAAGCTACAGACATCCTCCTGCAGGTTAGTGTGTACCATCAAATCACTGCGCCAATATGTACGTTCAGTATTGTAGAATCAAGGAACTGCAGTTGCTGCTTTACAAGAAAAGATACAGTGTGCTGGAGTAACTCAGCGGGTCGGGCAGCATCTCTGGAGAGCAAGGAAAGGTGACGTTTCAGGTTGAGACCCTCCTTCAGATCTATGCTGCCTGACCCGCTGATATGCTGCCTGATATGCTGCCTGACCCGCTGATATGCTGCCTGACCCGCTGATGTGCTGCCTGACCCGCTGATGTGCTGCCTGACCTGTTGGTTAGTTTAGGTTAGTTTAGACATACATCGTAGCAACTGGTCCTTCGGCCCACTGAGTCCGCGCACATCAGCGATCCCCGCACATTAACACTATCCTACACACCCAAGGGACAATTTACAATGATACCAGGCCGATTAGCCTATAAACCTGTACGTCTTTGGAAGGAAACCTGGGCTTCCGTGGAAAACCCACGCAGTCATGGGGAGAACTACAGTACCTGTAGTCAGGATCGAACCCAGCTCTCTGGCGCTGTAAGGCAGCATCTCAACTGCTGCGCCACCATGCCACCCTACAGGAGTTACTACAGCACTGAGTATCTTCTTTTTAGATGAAGTGTTCCCTGCTTATATTAATTAAGTAAGTGGTGGTGGTGGTGTACTGGTTAAGTAGCCATCCCAGTGATTGAGAAGCATGGACTATCAATTCAAGGACCGGCTAGGTCCGAGGAATGTTTTAGAGTGATATGGGCCAAACGTGGGCAGGTGGGAATAGCGTAGATGGGGCATCTTGTGTTGGCAAGGACATGTTGGGTGCAAGGGCCTGTTTCTGTGCTGTGTGACTATGACTGATTCAAGGATTCTAGTTCAAATCTGACCAATGCAGCTACAGAATTTCAAATTCAGTCAATTATCTATCTTTTTCTTTCAAAACCTGCCATTAGCAATGATGACCGCAAAAATGCCAGATTGTTACAAAAACCCGTCTAAATCGTTGCAGATCTCAAAATGCACACGGCCCTTTCTTGAGCAGTGGATAGACAAAAAAACGTTGCACAGTCTGCCTCTCGCCGCAAGTTATTATGACCACATCGGCGATTGATCAGTTGAGTTGATATGAAGGAAGATTAGGGCATTCGATCCTGACTAAGGGTGCTGTCTGTACGAAGTTTGTGCATCCAACGTGGTTTTTCTCTGGGTGATTCGGTTTCCTCCCACACTCCAAAGACGTGCTGGTTTGTAGGCTAATCGACTTGGTATCATTGGCTTGGTAAAAATTGTAAATTGACCGCAGTGTGCGTAGGATCGTGTTAGTTTGAGGGTATTGCTAGTCGATGCAGAATCGGTGGGCTACTGGCATTTTTATTTTGGCTTTGAAGTGTTCCCACACTGAACTAGCACAACACTGCACCTCCACTTGTTCAAGGTCGCCTTTTGACACTGACCAAGCAAGGTGGAGATTAAGGTGACGACAAGGAAAATAAATATATGTTTATAACATCACCAAGGCGATAGGCAGGGTGAATGCACAGAGTCTTTTACCCAGAGCAGGGGAAGCAAGAAGCAGAGGATGCCGGTTTAAGGTGAGAGGGGAAAGATTTAAGAGGAACCTGAGGAGCAACATTTTCACACACAGCGTGGTGGGTATATGGAACGAATTGCCAGATGAACATAGCTGAGGCAGGGACTATAGCAACATTTAAAAAATATTTGGACAGGTACATCCATAGGAAAGATTGCGAAGAATATATGGGCCAAACGTGGGCAGGAGGGACTAATTTAGATGGGACATCTTGGTCAGCATGGGCAATGTGGGCCTGTTTCTGTGCTGTACTATGACACTATGACTAAGATTTTCTGTGCTGAAGTTTGATGTTCATTATTTTGTCACTGAGATTGGAAAGGTTAAGAAGGATATGGAACAGGTGGATGGGGACACCTTAGATGGGGCACCTTGGATGAGTTGGGCCAAAGGGCTTGTTTCCATGCTGTATGTCTCTATAAAGGGCCTGTCCCACTGTACGAGGTAATTCAAGAGCTCTCCAGAGTTTAAAAAAAAACCTAACTCGTGGTAAGAATGTAGAATGTACGTAGAGGGTACGTCGGAGCTTGGGACGTTTCTTAGCGGCTCGTAACGCTAAATGCAGGTACTCGGGAAACGCGGTAAGCTCGTAAAGACTCGTGAAGATTTTTCAACATGTTGAAAAATGTCCACGAGAGCCCCGAGTACCTACGAACGGCTACTCCCGTAATTCTCCGAGTTCGAATCGGGGGAAACTCGGGAGAACTCTTGAATTAGCTTGTACAGTGGGACAGGCCCTTAACTCTATGAGAGCATTTGACAGACACCTTTCTGAGTTGCGTTTCGTCATTGCTTGTTTCAGAGGCATTTTTCAGGAAATAAATTAAAATTTATTTTCAGAAAGCAATTGATCTTGTGGATATTGAGACTGGAAACATGCAGGAAGTCGTGAATGATGAGAATGTCACTCTCTGTTTGTGGGCAAACTTCAACAAAAATCCCAGGTAAGTAAGCAGATGGTTGAATCCAATGATCACCCATTCCTTCTCTCCAGAGATGCTGCCTGTCCTGCTGAGTTAATTCAGCAATTTATGTCTATCTTCGGTGCAAACCAGCATCTGCAGTTCCTTCTGAAACATCTTTCCTGCTTTATTGTTTTGTGTTTCCAGATCATAACTAAGTGAAAATATTGCTATGATTTAAACACAAAAGCTAATATTTTTCAGCAGCTGAGGTGCAGCATGCATCAACTCTTGCATCCCCTCCTTCCCTCTCCCACCCATTGCACAAGCTTCAAAGTTGTCTTGCTGAGTCTCATTGTCTGTACTCATTCCCATAGAGGCCACAGCAAAGAATGGCCGGTTTCCTTTATCATCGTTACTTCTTTGCATAGTTTTTATTCATCTGTTCTACATCACTGTCTATATCTCTCCTTTCCCTTTACCCTGACTCTCAGTCTGAAAATGGTCCCGACCTGAAAAGTCACCTATTCCTTTTCCCCAGAGATGCTGTCTGGCCCGCTGAGTTACTCCAGTATTTTGTGTCTACGGTTTAAACCAGCATCTGTAGTTCTTTCCTACACATCAAATCTTATCGGCCACTTGAGATATTGATGCATTTATTCACTTCGCTAGAACGTGGAACATAGAACAGTGAGGTATAGGAACAGGCTCTTCAGCACACAATATCCATGCCGAGCATGATGCCAAGTTAAACCCCTCTATCTGTATGTTATCCATATCCCTCCATTCCCTACATGTCCATGTGCCTATCTCTTAAATACTAAACCCTATCCGCCTCTACTTCCGCTCCTGGCAGTGCAGTCTAGGCACCTACCACTCTTGGTGTAAATATACCTGCCTCGCACATGTCCTTTGTCCCTCTCACCTTACAGCCATGCCCTCTAGCCTTTGACCTTTCTACCCTAGGGAAAAAGGTTCTGATTGTGTACACTATCTAAGGCTGTCATAGAAACATAGAAAATAGGTGCAGGAATAGGCCATTCGGCCCTTTCGAGCCTGCACCGCCATTCAATATGATCATGGCTGATCATCCAACTCAGTATCCTGTACCTGCCTTCTCTCCATACCCCCTGATCCCTTTCGCCACAAGGGCCACATCTAACTCCCTCTTAAATATAGCCAATGGACTGGCCTCAACTACCTTCTGTGGCAGAGAGTTCCAGAGATTCACCACTTTCTGTGTGAAAAATGTTTTTCTCATCTCGGTCCTAAAGGATTTCCCCCTTATCCTTTAACTTTTTACACATAATTTTATACACTTCCAACAGGTCTGCCCTCAGCTTCCAACACTCCAAGTAAAAGATTCAACACCTTCTTCTAGTTAATAGCCTCTAATCTAGGTAGCGTTGAAGCAAACCTCTTTAGCACCCGGTCCAAAGTCTCCACTTCCAGGCAGCATTCTGGTAAACCTCATCTACACCATCTCCAAAGCTCCCGAGTCCTTCCTGTAATGGAGCAAGCAGAACTGCACACGATAGCTTGTTAGTATAATGTTAGCGTATTAGAAACATAGAAACATAGAAATTAGGTGCAGGAGTAGGCCATTCGGCCCTTCGAGCCTGCACCGCCATTCAATATGATCATGGCTGATCATCCAACTCAGTATCCCGTACCTGCCTTCTCTCCATACCCCCTGATCCCCTTAGCCACAAGGGCCACATCTAACTCCCTCTTAAATATAGCCAATGAACTGGCCTCAACTACCCTCTGTGGCAGAGAGTTCCAGAGATTCACCACTCTCTGCGTGAAAAAAGTTCTTCTCATCTCGGTTTTAAAGGATTTCCCCTTTATCCTTAAGCTGTGACCCCTTGTCCTGGACTTCCCCAACATCGGGAACAATCTTCCTGCATCTAGCCTGTCCAACCCCTTAAGAATTTTGTAATTAATATGCTACAAGGGGCGGCACGGTGGCACAGTGGTGGAGTTGCTGACTTACAGCACCAGAGACCCAGGTTTGAATCTGACTACGGGTGCTGTCTGTACGGTGTCTGCACAAACTCCCGCATGGGTTTTCTCCGGGATCACCGGTTTCCTCCCCCACTCCATAGACGTACACGTTTGTTGGTAACTTGGCTTGGCATAATTGTAAATAGTCCCTCGTTTGTGTAAGTGTGTGGGGATTGCTGTTCGGTGGGCCGAAGGGCCTGTGCCCGCGCTGTATCTCTGTATCTGTAAACTAACTAAGGTTACTAGATAATGACATGATGCATCATTGAATATAATTCTATTGCAGATTCAAGGGTTATGACTTTGTCAACAACCATGTAGAATTTGAACTCCCTCGCCCCCTGGCTATGTGTGACATTGCCGTGCGGATTTTGCACACCCAATATGACCACATCTCGTGCCACATCCCTATGTTTCAAGCTCAACAGAAAGCTTTCCGAAATGACACAATTTTAATAATTGAGGAGGAGGAGGAGCCAAAACCACTTAAAGTGAAGCAGACGGACAATAACGAACGGAAAGACAGTAAACCCAAGCAGGATACGGACAGCAAACTAGCGATGGATGAGGATATAAAACGCCTCCGCCCCACAAGAACACGGGTATGGAATATTACAATTTAGAAGCACGTTTAAATGATTAGTCAGTGACAAATTAGAGTGATTTCTCTAACTTCAAGAAACTCCTGCATTCCCTCTCTCTCTCCATCCCTCTGTCACCCAAGTCACACCAGCTTCTCGTTCTCACCCAGCAAATAGCCAACAATGGCCTGTTTCCTTTCTCATCGTTACCTTTTTGCATATCTTTCATTCATTTGTTCTATACCTTACTACATCACCATCTATACCTCTCGTTTCCCTTTCCCCTGACTCTCAGTCTGAAGAATGGTCACCCATTCCTTCTCTCCAGAGATGCTGCCTGTCCCGCTGAGTTACTCCAGCAATTTGTGTCTATCTTTGGTTTAAACCAGCATCTGCGGTTCCTTCCTAAACAAATGACATAGCACGTTTAGAACAATTGAACGCCAATACAATTCATTCTACTTCTAAGAACTTGTAGTACAAATGTCCACAAAACACACTTTGCTCGAGTATCTCAGTATGGTCTGGCAGCATCTCTGAAGGACATGGATAGGTGACGTTTTGGGTCGGCAACCTTGTTCAGACCGCTTGAAATAGGAAGGAGGAAGCTGGAAAGGAGGTGAGGTGGTGCAAAGCCTGACAAGTGGTAGGTGAATACAGGTAATGGGCCTGTCCCACTGAGGCAATTTTTTTAGGCGACTAGGCTGTCACAGTTGGTCGCCGGGGTGTCGCCTGTATTGTCGTGAGTCGTCTCCTCAGCCGCCCAAAAAGTCGTAGCGTCTTTCTGGTTGCCGCTGGATTTTCAACATGTTGAAAATGTTTCAGCGACATTGGGGTTGACACCAATGAGCGTAGATTGACGTTGGTGCTGTAGTAGGTTGTCGCCAGATTAACGTAGGTTGTCGCCAGGTGACGTAAGTTGTCGCCGGTGCTGACTTCAGTGAATTCCATTGTCGTATTCGCCGGCAGTCGCCTAAAAAATTGCCTAACGTCACCGTTTTTTCGGCGGCCTGCTACTGACAGTCGCTGGCAGATGCCAAAAATCTCCTAAGTGGGACAGGCCCGTAAGGAAGGGGTGGGGTTTGATCGGGCAAATGCGTGGGCAAAGGCTATAGATTTTTTAAAAAGAAGACAAAATGCTGTAAGGAGGGAGAAGAGGAGTGAAATGTGAAGGTAGATGAAAGGATATGGGGTGGAAGTGATGTTGGGGGAGTGGGAAAGGGAAAGGGGGTGGGATAATGGGAGAAGTGGGACACGTACCTCGATGGGGCTCGGTGAAGACGGGGTGAGAAAAAGAGGGAAAAAAGGCCACACACTTTCTCTAGCTTGGAGACACAAGGTACTGCAGATGTTGGTTAACAAATAAAAAACATAAAGTGTTGGAGGAACTCAGCGGTTCAGGCAGCATCTGTAGAGGACATGGACTGACCACATTTCAGGGTGGGACCTTTCTCCAGGTAAAAGGTTAACTAGTTTACCTTCCTCGGTTCACTGCCATGGAAATTCCTTCTCACTGTTTCAAGATAGGCAGGTGTTTTTTTAGTTTAGTTTAGAGATACAGCACTTGGCCCTCCGAGTCCACACCGAATAGCGATCCCCGCACATTAACACTAGCAAGCGCGCACACACACACACGCGCGCACACACACACACACACACACACACACACACGCGCGCACACACACACACACACACACACACACACACACACACACACACACACACACACACACACACACACACACACACACACCCACACACACACACACACACACACACACACACACACACACACACACACACACACACACACACACACACACACACACACACACACACACACACACACACACACACACACACACACCGATTTTACATTTATACCAAGCCAATTAGCCTACAAACCTGTATGTCTTTGGAGTTTTCTGTGGATATAAAAACAATTTTAACCCAAAGTACAACCATATTACTCTCAGTTTGGAGCCTCCTTTTGCTCTTGGGAAACTTGACCAACAACTTTTTATATTTTTTGTTAGCACGAGAAAGTTTACGAGCACAAGTTGTCAGCACTGGAGGACTCTGGCCATTTAAGATCATGGCCTCTTCCCGTAGGAAGAGCTCAGCGGGTCGGGCAGCATCTCAGGAAAACATGGATAATGGAAAATATCCATGCTCTCGTGAGATACTGCCTGACCGGCTGAGCTACTCCAGCACGTGTCTTGTTTTGTAAACCAGCACCTGCAGTTCCCTGTTTCTACTCTTCTCATAGAAAACTCTCAATTGAATATGCACCAGATTATTGTTTATCCTTTGAAATGGTAACTGCTATTCCTGCTATCTTTAGATCTGTCTCGCTGTGTGTCTCTCTCTCGGTCTCTCCCTCTGTCTGTCTCTCTCTCTCTCTCTCTCTCTCTCTCTCTGTCTCTCTCTGCCTCTCTCTGTCTGTCTGTCTGTCTGTCTCTGTCTGTCTGTCTGTCTGTCTGTCTCTGTCTGTCTGTCTCTCTCTGTCTCTCTGTGTCTGTCTGTCTGTCTGTCTCTGTCTGTCTCTCTCTCTCTGTCTGTCTCTCTCTCTCTGTCTGTCTCTCTGTCTCTCTCTCTGCTCTCTCTCTCTCTCTCTCTCCTCTCTCTCTCTCTCTCTCTCTCTCTCTCTCTCTCTCTCTCTCTCTCTCTCTCTCTCTCTCTCTCTCTCTCTCTCTCTCTCTCTCTCTCTCTCTCTCTCTCTCTCTCCCTCTCTCTCTCTCTCTCTCTCTGCTTCTTGTTTGTTTGTAGCTAAAACATTT